>NC_034595.1:104824544-104860525 GCF_900095145.1 Mus pahari | reverse complement strand
TGTAGACCAAGCTGGCCTTGAACTCAGAAATCCACCTGCCTCTGCCTCCCGAGTGCTGGGATTAAAGGCGTGCACCACCACGCCCGGCTTTTTTTTTTTTTTAAAAAAAGATATTTATTTCTTATATGTAAGTACACTGTCGCTGTCTTCAGGGCATCAAATCTCATTACGGGTGATTGTGAGCCACCATGTGGTTGCTGGGATTTGAACTCAGGACCTTCAGAGGAGCAGTCAGTGCTCTTACCTGTTGAGCCATCTCGCCAGCCCCTGACTGAGAGTTTTATCGTATTAATTATAATCTCATCAGAGGCCCCCCCAGGGACCACCTATAATCTTACTCGGTTCCCTAAGAACTCCTTGAGGACAATAGCTCCAAACCCTATCGTGTCAGGCCTGTATATAACTATTAAAAGATAATGAGACTTTCAGAGAAGTTTGCCCTGATTCTCTCTCTAATCCTGATTCCTTCTCTCCACCTTTGAGCTTAAAATCTGTATCTAAAATGTTTTTTTCAGTACATATCAATTCTGCTTCATACTGGCTTGCTGTGAAATATTTTTCTGCTTCAAAGTCAAAGATAAGTTTTGCCTTATTCAAGGGGGGCAGACAAGCGTAGGGAATAGCTTAGCAGCCTGGGACTCCACCTGGCTTGGGCTATACACACATCCTGGCAACCTAAGATTCCCTTACCTCCATACACTGTGCTTGTACACCCATCTTCTAACAACATACTTAGCTGCTGAAGATCCTCCATCAGCTTCAAATTGTTAGTACACTCCTTCTATAACCTGCATTGTAGGGAGAATTTCTTTGCACTGTGATTAAACTGTCCATTAAAAAAAGCCTACGTTCAATGAACTGAGGCAGGAAATGAGATGTGAGAGTTTGGCAGAAAGAGGAATTCTGGGAAAGAGTTAGACATGGGAGGTTTGCCACAGTCGCTGGAGGAGACACGATGCCTAACCCTAAGGAGAGGTAACTAACCACGTGGAAGAATGGTTTGAATAGGTTATAAAGTAATGAGCTAGTCTGAGAAGAAGCTGAAGCTTGTGGCCTGAGCTTCATGAAATATTGAGCCTCAGAGCTGTTATTTCAGGGAACAAAGTGGACAGGTTGTGTTGTGGGTCGCTCTAGAGTTGTTTCTGTTCTGATGTTAATTCTGCTTCCTCAAGAGGAGTGAATCACAGGTACTCAGGAGTGAACTGTCTCCCCATTCTAACTTGTCAAATAAAGGCTGGAGCCTGTGATTGGGCAATGGAAGGGAAAGGCAGGGCTGGAGGTTTTAGAGTGTAGGGAGGATAGGGAATAAAGAAGAGAAGATGGAGGAAGAAAAGGTGGAAGGAAGATGGAGCAGAACCATCTGGCCTGGAGACACCATAAGTAGCGAGGAATCTCATACCTGGGGAATAGATTAGTGTAGTTGTAGATCTGCCCAATCTAGGCATACAGCTTTTAAACGTAATAACTGAGTTGTGTGGTTTTTGCATGGGCTTATTGGCATTGAAGATTAGCTGTAATAAGGTGTGAAATACCCCACAGTTCTGTTTGGTTCACTCTAGTCAGGGTGACTGTGGGTTTTCCATAGCCTTAGGGTTTTCCTCCCAACCTCTTTGTTCCCTGAAATAGCAACTTTGAGACTTCTTTTATATGAATAAATACTTAGGCCAATAACCTTGGCTCTGTTCCCTGATTAGCTCTTATTTCAATAATCCAGTTTATTCTAAGCATGTCACATGGCTGGTTATGTTCTTCTCAGTTTCATGTGCCTGTCTCTTCCTCAGAGTTCAAGGCAAATATCCTGAGCCTATTTCCCAGAATCCGTCCCCCCATCGGCCCCCAGGAACTCCCACCTCCCATTTCCTGTCACAACTCATTTGGCACAGGTTTGTTTGTTTGTTTTTCCATGACAGGTGCACATGAGTTTATCTCCATACTACATGGATTTAGGGTTGTCCTGACTAGGGTGAAGAGAAAATGAAGAAAGGACAGACAGACAGAAAGGCTGGGCTTGGGTGGTAGTGTGCTTTTATGGAGGCAGATCAGCACATTTATTTTGTACGTTCAAACTGCGGGGTGGGTTCATTGTATACAGCTAAATGAGGAGGTGGGTTAGATAATCATTGTAGGAGGTGTCTGTAAGCAACAGTTTCAGGTTGTAGTCATCTGGGGCGGGGGCAGAGAAAATGTTGTTAGCAAAAGGCCACTTGTGGGTAACATCTGTACTTAGAGCAGAGGAAGGCTTTGCTGTTCCCACAGGCCTGATAGGGGTTGGGGTCCCTGCCATGGCTCTGCTCAACTCGATAATACATGTTTGCTCAGAACTGCATTCACTCCCCACAGACCATACCCCGAACAAAATAAGATGCTCTCCCTGGGCTGGGTGTGGTGGCATACACGTTGATTCCAGCACTTGGGAGCAGAGCAAGTGCATTTGTGGGAATCCGCAGCAGCCTGATCTGCATGGTGTGAGTGTGTTCCAGGTCAGCCTAAACTACATAGTGAGACCACTAATAAGATTCTTCTCGACTAGCACTACTAGTAACTCTCCTTGAGTTGTCAGTTTCTGTTCAAACATATCCTAGAATAGAGCTGGGTACAGGGTGAGGGGGCCAACACTGACTTTGAGAGCTAGATTATGTCCCTTGAATGAGTATTTAGGGAATAACCCCTATTTACCATATGTGCCAATCCATAATTAGGCCTGCGTATAATTAAAACCAGATGTGCCTCTTCGTACGCTGTGTTCCACTGACATCACTGGGAGGCCTGCTGTTTTCTGAAGGGAAACAGGAGCAGTGGATCTGGGACAGAGATGTGGGGTGGGGGGTGGAACTGGGAAGAGTGGAGGGAGGGGATGTATTGTGTGAGGGAATAATAAATAAAAAGACCAGATGCATCATGGGAAGGGGCATTTATAGTAAGCCCTAGCTTACACAATCCAAGCCTGTCAATCAAAACAGTATTAGTGGGGGCTAGAGAGATGGCTCAGTGGTTAAGAGCACCAACTGCTCTTCTGAAGGTCCTGAGTTCAAATCTCAGCAACCACATGGTGGCTCACAACCATCTGGAATGAGATCTGATGCCCTCTTCTGGTGCGTCTGAAGACAGCTACAGTGTACTTTAGATATAATAATAAATAAATATTTAAAAAAAAAACAGTATTAGTATACCCCTTAGCAACAAAACTTTTTTTAGACCTTATAAAAGAAGCCCTGGGACAATCACTGGAGGAGCTTGCAGCTCTCTTTGTAATGCATCTGACCTACACTGTTGCTTCTTCTTCTTCTTCTTCTTCTTCTTCTTCTTCTTCTTCTTCTTCTTCTTCTTCTTCTTCTTCTTCTTCTTCTTTTTCTTCTTCTTCTTCTTCTTCTTCTTATTATTATTATTATTATTATTATTATTATTATGCATATCATCAATTTATTATGAAAGGGAGACATGGAAATGATATGATGAAATATGTCAGAACTTCAGTGAAAAGAATATCACCAACTCCAAATAAGATATATATAACTCTTGTCATCCAGGAACATGTTGGTATCTCCATGCTCTGGGAAGAACTTTGTCTCCAACTTTCACGCTATTTGGCTGGACATCTCTGCTCTTTCTTTAGCACATCATCCCACAACTACTGTGCTGTTGCCTGAAGAACTTTTCTTTGAAGTTTTTCTGGAGGCATAATGCTGTCTGGTTGGTTAGTTCAAGCTACACCTCGTAAGCCAGTACTCTGTCAGACCGTGGAAGAAGCCTTCTCAGTGTTTGTCCTGCTATGATACTCACTGCTGCACATCTGCCTCAGCTATGGCAGTGTGACAGGAAGAACAGACCTGCAGCCTAAGTTTCTTGACCCATGAGTGAGCCACCCAGCATTGAGAGCATTCAGCTCATCATATTGGAGATAGTAGCTCTGTTAGCAGCCAGCAAGGAGTGAATGGTGGGCAGGGATCTCCTGGCTTTTACAAGTCACAACCCTGATTTTGTTCTTGAGTAAAGTTTGTTACAACTTTGCAAGCTGTGTTCTCTTCTGCAATGTGAAAAATACACTCAGTCTTTCTTCCTGGCTATTTAGTTCCCAACAATAATGACTCTGAGACTGTTTATTAATAAATGCCTAGGCCATAAGTTTTGGTTCATTCCCTTACTAGCCTGTAACTTATTTAACCCATTCAAGCTTGTCTGTGTGTACCACATGGTTAGTCACCTGTCCTCGGTTCTTATGTGTCCAAGTCCCGGGTGAATTCTCCTTCTTCTATGTTGAGTTCAGCTCCCTGCTGGTTTAAAGTCTGTCCCCTCAGTGTTCCCTGGCAAATCTCTCTTTAGTCTAACCTGAATTCATCTATCTGTTGGTTGGCTACCTCTCCTTCAGTCCTGGCCGACTTCATGAATCTGCGTCTTGTTCATGAATCTGCCTCACCTCTTACTATTTCCCAGAATCCTCTGTCTTCCTGCCAGTGTCCCACCTCCTATTTCCTGCCTCAGCTCATTGGACATAGGATTTTTTGTTTGTTTTGTATTTTTTGTTGTTTTTTTCGAGACAGGGTTTCTCTGTGTAGCCCTGGCTGTCCTGGAACTTAGGTCTACTCTGCAGACCTGTAGACCAGGCTGGCCTCAAACTCAGAAATTCACCTGCCTCTGCCTCCCAAGTGCTGGGATTAAAGGTGTGCACCACCACACCCGGCTTGGACATAGGATTTTTTATTAACAGGTAACACTTATAAGAGATTCTGCACTGCAAGTCTTTGAGTATGAAGCCAGAACCTGGAAATACCTGGTCCAGACAATGACCCCAGGTAACAGATGTCCCCAAAAGACTGAGAGGATGTTGTGGGTCACAGCTTGGAGATCTGTGTCCATCCACAAGATGTGCTGATAGGTCGAATTCTTCTTTCTTCTTTCTGTCCCAGAGCATGGCTCCTTCATCCACATCCCTACATTACCCTACCTTACCAAGCTCTTCTTGTGGGTCTGGGACTTGGAAGATGTTACACTGTTGCTAATTACATTGTTGCTAACTGAGTCTCTCATGCCTCTTTACAGCCTTTGGGTCAGTGGGGTATACAGGTGTTACTGAAGCGTTATATAACATTTTCAAGATAACAAGAACCACAGCAGAGTGTGGAGATGCGACATGACATGGTGGGTATCAGACCTCCCCAGGTCAGGTGAGGCCCCTTGGTGACCTTTGGTCACCTCTTTCTGGCTCACAAGGAGAGAACAGGAAGGATTCTTCGGAACTGCTGAGGTCTGGTCGTGCTGCTCAGTTGACTCTCCACGAGATGACAGGTGCTGCAGTGGGTGGAGAAACTGCTCCGGACTTCTGCTGCCTCTTCCCTGATTCCTATGTTGGTGTGTTGGGATGCAAATCCATACAGAAACAGGTCCAGTTGCTCCCCAAATCCCCAAGATCCTCGTATCCACTTCATTTCTTTAGTTGGGATCAGCTATATCCCCTGACCACCCAGGATGAGGGAGCAGAGGATTGGGGGGTGCACCATCTTAGTGGAAGGACATTGTGTTTGTGCTTGTTTGTGGTCTGTCTCCCACACAGACCAGGAGTCTGTTGAGAACATGGATCCAGCATAGTGGCTGGGGAAGGCTGGCTGGGCCTCAGTAACACAGCCTCATCTAGGCAAGCGCTCAGCTGTGGGGCCACATCCCCAGTTCCTTTCCTCCTCTCCCAGATGCATGGAGTGTAGATTCATGCTTGGGATCCTCACGCACCAGCCTTTTAAGTCTTGGCAGAGTAATACTTGTGGGGCTGACGGTGGAAACTTTGTATTCTTGTACATGGCACACTTCACTGGTTAAACACTGTGTGTCCACCTGCTCAGTGTTTGCCTTTGACAAATACTGGAGGCCTGAGGAGAATTTTGAACTGATTAGTAACTTGTCAGTGGCCTAATTCACCAGGGCACCCAGGCCGGAACACATTTCATTTAAGCTGAAAAATGGAGTCCTCTGAGATGATGAGTGTCTCTTGCTCTCTGACTTGTATGTTGTAATGGATGGTAAGATGGCTCAGAGGGTAAAGGCAGTTGCTGAAGACCTGAGTTCAATCCCAGAACCAACATGATGGAGGTAGATAACTAAGTCTTGCAAGTTGTCCTGTGGCCTCTCCATGTGCAGACATGTATACACACATTCTCTTTCTCTTTCTCTTTCTCTTTCTCTTTCTCTTTCTCTTTCTCTTTCTCTTTCTCTTTCTCTTTCTCTTTCTCTTTCTCTTTCTCTTTCTCTTTNTTCTCTTTCTCTTTCTCTTTCTCTTTCTCTTTCTCTCTCTCTCTCTCTCTCTCTCTCTCTCTCTCTCTCTCTCACACACACACACACACACACACACATATGTACACACTTGTGCACATGCACACACACATATGAATACACACTAAATAATGTAAAAGTTGGGGAAAAACGTAACAAAGACAGAAAAGCCCCAGAGAGAACACCCACAGAAGCTAACAGCCCATTTTAAAAACATTCTCCTTCTTGTTCTGATATTGTTTTCCTGGTAGGCTGCCTATCTCCTGGCTTCACTAGAAGCAGCGAGCTACAGCAGGATTCCCATCTACACTGGATCCAGCATGCACTGATCCCACACGTTTGCCGAGGTTCTGAGGTGGAAGGAGGGTGATTGTGACCAAGGACTTCACTGGCAAAGAGCAGGTGCAGATGTGGAGTCAGCCAGGTCAGGACAGACTTCCTGTGGTAGGCAGCACTTCCTTGGGCTTTGGGCAGCAGGAAATGTCATAGGAAAATGGAGGAAGCAGAGAAAGGAAAGCTGGGCTTGGGCTTGGGTGGAAGCCCTTTGCCTGTTCCTTGCAGAGCTGGCTGGGGTAAGCGTATGTGGCATTTAGGCAGCTTTGGTTTGTAGACTAATCAATAGCCTGTGACATTAAAATGTTTGAGTACAATAAGCCATTTTCTGCTTCAGATAGCCTATGACTCGTCAGGATCAGGATCCAGCCGTGGGTTCCACACTGGTTCTTGCAGCAAAAGTTCATGACCCCCGGGCTGGCAAGATGGCTCAGTGGGTAAGAGCACTCGACTGCTCTTCCGAAGGTCCAGAGTTCAAATCTCAGCAACCACATGGTGGCTCATAACCATCTTCTGGAGTGTCTGAAGACAGCTACAGTGTACTTATATATAATAAATAAATAAATCTTTTAAAAAAAAGAAATTAAAAAAAAGTTCATGACCCATGATGAGGGTGGATTGGTATCAGGTGCCTGAGTTGATGGCTCCACCGCCTGCTTGCTGACCACTCCCAAAGACCCCAGCCCCAGCTGATCTTCCCATCTCCCCTCTGCTTGCAGGGAACCAGAGATTCCATGTTCATTTCTCTCACGGTGGCAATTCCATTCATCCCTGGTCTTCTGTCCCCTCCTTCTCAGGGATTTTTATCTCTATCAGTCAACAGTGTGTGTTCAAAACTCTAACTGTGTTTTCAGAGTCGATGGAATCTCTAGGTGATGGTAGTCACTCAACACTTTCGAAAGGGCGAGTTCCTCATGGAACCAGCCAGGCCAACCAGGAACACTCCCCAGTGGCTTCCCACACTCTCAAACTGCCATTGGCATCTGAGTGGTCCATCTGACAAAGACGCCATGAAGCCCTGCAGTGAGTTTGAGCATGAGGAGTAATGTCATAGACAACACAGGATGGATCAGGCACAGGGCTCCTGGGCATGGACATGCTCAGGACTGTCTACTTGGAAAATCCTGGCATTCACATCTGGGCAGCACATCGTGGCATATGTCATGGGGCTGTGGCTTCAGCAGCTGCCAGGCTCTCCTCCAACAATGCCAAGGGCATCCTTCATCCCATAGAATGTTCACATCATGATCTCCTACATCCTCTGGATGCAAAAGCTGAGACTCTTGAAGCCCTCAGCCAGCTCTGCGGCCACAGCACAGCCAACTCGTCCCTTGAATAAAAGGCTTGGGGTTTGAAGAACTTCAAAATGGTTGTTTCCAGCTCAATACACACAAATACCTTTTTGTTTGTTTGTTTTTGTTTGAGAAACTTTGGACAGACAGGAAGAAACACAGATGCAAAGCCCTATTTTGAGAGTCCCTTGCCTTTCGTGGGGGGGGGGGGCACACACCATGCTGCAGAGCTCCCATGATCTTATTAAATGGAAACTGGGTCTCAGACCATGAAGCAGTATGGGCGAGTCAGCCTCGAAGCAGCTACCCCTGCCTCCCACTCAGATGCTTCTGCCTCGTCTTGCCCTTTTGGCTCATTTGGCTGAGCATCAGTGCCTCGGTAGGGACAGCTGCCAGAGAAGAGGATTTTGCCGTAGATGTGACAATCATTAGACAGTTGTTTTCTTTTCCTCTGTGGCTGGGTAATGACATTGCTGTACACAGGAAAAGCAGGTTCCAGGGTATCTGTCAGTGCTACAGGCATCTCCTTCATCCACACAGGGGCATGAGCTGTGTGCAGTGGCTCTCCAGTAATCCCAGTGCTCGGGGAAGCCGAGGGAAGAAGATTGCCCTGGAAACAGCCTGGGCTACACAAGGAGCTCCTGGCCAGCCAGCACTACTGGGTAAGAACATGGAGGGCTGGTGAGATGGCTTCAAGGTTAAGAGAACTCACTGCTCTTGCAAAAGGATAGGAAGTCAGTTCTTAGGGTCCACATCAGTGGGTCAAGTACCAGCTTTATTGCCAGTTCCAGATCTGACACCTTTTCCTGGCCTTGGGTACCCAGTGGCATAAGCATACACGCATACACACACATATGCACACACACATACGCACACACATGTGCACACACACACGCACACACACACACACCACACAAAGGAAGGAACACACACACAAATCCCTAGAAGAAAGCAAGAGATCCTGTCTCCAAAGAGACAAACAAACAAACACAACAACAAAACCTCAGGCTCTGCTGCAGGGAAAGTCACCTGGAGAGGCTCACAGGGAAGCCCTGTTTGTTTTCATGGTGATGGCTGATTTCAGCTGTTAAGTCACAGTGATGTCTTCTGGGCTGCTGAGACCTAACTGCGCGCCCAATCCCATCTGTTCACAGAGGGATGGTGGCTTCTGAGATGGCAGGGAGGGTGTCAGGAACCAGGAGGTGCAATGAAGGATGTGTGCAAAAGGGCCGAGTGCCATCCCCTGAGAGTGGGTAGAGCCGGGAGGCCATCTTCCTACTCAAATAATTTTGCTTTTGGGGACTGGATGGGTTTTGAACAGCACTACTGTCCACAGGAACAAGGAAGTTCAGGGAAGAATCTATCCATTTCCATACTGTGAGTTTGCCCTCTGTGAAGGTGTCCAGAGGTTCCCCTGCAAAAGCATAGCCATGGGGCCCAGATATCAGCAGGAGAGACCTCCAGCTAAACCAGGGTCCTTGATGAGGCCACAGGGGTCTCTGCTTCTCCCTGCTGATGTGGGTGGTATCTCTCCGTTAACTGCAGCTCCTCTGCAAAGAGCAAACTCCATCTCCTTGAAGGGGATTTACTTGCCGAGGTCCCTGTGGCAGCAATCTAGCCTGCTGCCTCTCATAAGCCAGAGCAGATCCAGGTCAGTGCATTGCGTCTTGGGCAGCTAAATGCTGGATAAGTGACACAGTGTGTTCATGTGGGCAGTAGAGCCAGGACTACCTGCTGCTGGTCCACAGTGGCTAACAGGTGTGAAATAATGTCACAGACATAACCTTGCCTCTCAGGTCTGGTCTTGCCAATGTTATTGGGTCTCTGGCTGCCACCCAGCTGTCTCATGAAGCAATTTCATCTTTTCTGTTGGAGTGTAAGCTTCCCTCCTGCCTCACAGGCCCCTTCTTTGCAGAGTCCTGGCATAAAGTAGGAGGCATGGTCCTCCTCTTTATCTGGTCTCCATGGCATTCCTTGGCTCGGGGTGTCAGCTCCTGTGTGTAGGTTGCAGCTAACAAGGTTTGTGTCATGTCTGGGATTTTATGGCAACCATCTGGAATTCTTGGACATTCTCAGACTAATTCAGCTGGCCTGAATTTAGAAGCAAAAAAAAAAAAAAGGGGGGGTGTTTCCACTTATTGATTTTTTTTTTTATTTGGGGGATTATACCATTAAGCATCCCAGAAGGTAGGATGGGACCAGACTCAGAGGTTGGGGAGATGGATTCTTTCTCTATCTCTGTCCCTCTCACACAAAAGTTCAGGCTCCCTGAAAAGATAAAGCTACAGCCTAGACTGCACACAAGACTTTTGGAATCAGTCAACATGCAGAGTCCCCAAGACCAACCCCAGGCTCCACGTTCCCAGAGAGACTTGTCGAAACCTGACAGTTTTACGGTTTCAGGTGGTTTCTTAGGAGGAAAGGACATAGGGTAAGACCATGTTGGGGTGGGGATGGGAGTGAGGGTGGGCTTCAGGAAAAGGTCCAGAGAAGAATGTTCTGTGCTGTCCCAGGGGTCATTCTCCTGACAGATGTGTGACAAGACAGCTAGGGGTCAGACTCATGTCTGGAGTTCTTATTAAGATACACAGGGAGATTTGATTGGTGGTTACAAAGTGGCTGTCACAGCCTCCCCATTTGACTGGTATTCATGGCCCAAAGTGCCCTTCTGAGCTGGCCAATTCTGCATCGGGTGTGGCTCTTGCCACCCTAATGAATAACATCCGTCTATCCAGGGTGACCCAACATCCCAGACAAAGAGTGTGGATCCTGTTGGAGCATCTCAGGGGGTGGTACTCCATGGAGGCTGAGACAAATGCAGGGTATCATCTGGGATAACGGTGGAGTTCTTCACCTTACCCAGTTCTCTAGAGCACAGCACACACCAAGGGGAGGGGGAGGGGGAGTGGAAGGGGGAGGGGAAAGAGATGAGAACACAGCCCCGCTGAGTCTCTAATTCCCCCTCTCAGGCTGCCTGGCACTTTCTTCTCTCTCCTTTTTTGCAACCTCTGTTGAAATTCTCTGGAACTAACACCCCCTGCATGCCCCTGATGACAAAGTTTTAAAAAATTTTTTTATTATTATTATTTTTTTTAGACCATTTTCCTCTGAGGGAAACAGGCACCCTGCCTTTCTCTCAGTGAGAGAGACATGCTCTTCTGGATACTTTTAAAATTCTCTAAAAAAACCTTTTGACTCTTTTGCTAAGGGGAAGCAGCCTTCCAACAGAGAGACACACAGATAATGTCCTTTGAATGTTGGCACAGAGCCTAAATCAGGCCCCAGGGGGCACCACACTTGCTAATGGACTCTGCCCTCTCTCAGAGGTGGAAAGCCAGCATCTCCTTCTCTATGATCACTGGAACCCCAGTCGAGCTTCTCTCCCACAGCCCTGGCATGACCTCGGGGTGAGCGGATGACCAACCTTCCCTGATAAGCGATGAACCCACCCAGCTGTGGCTTCTGTGAGCATCGTGTGTTCTAACTCGAGGCATGTCAGGGGAGTTCTCTCCAGGGGTGGGGGATGTTGCTGCTCTTCTGTACACAGCAGCCCTCGTGCCTGTGGTCTCTGTGGGCACCCACAGGCTGGGCACCACAGCAGAAGCTGTTTTTTGCTTGAACTCTTGTGAGGTGGTTGGGAAGGATGCTCTAGCAATGCTGCTTTAGACTGCAGCAACGGTCTTAGCAGGAGGGACTCCTGACACACAGACTGCAGGGTCCATACCAAGCTCCCCTGGTCCAGGCCCAGAATATCCAGCTGTTCCACCTGGATCTTTATCCTTAGCGCTCTCTCTCTCTCTCTCTCTCTCTCTCTCTCTCTCTCTCTCTCTCCTCCCCGTGTCCCCGTGTGCACGCACCCCCCCACACGCTATCACACATGCAGGTTGGGGCCGGAGATGCAGAGTAGATGATAAACTACTAGGTCCCAGGGTCTCCTGAGAGAGCAGGAAAGCAGGGCAGGCTGTCTTAGAAGTTGCATGATGCCCCCGCCTTGCAGGCTCAGCCAGCCATTCTGCTTCTGAGCACAGTGCCCGAGGAGTATGGGACAGCAGCAGCTGCGGTTTGAAGCAGGTCCCCGATGAGGTTGTAGCCATCCCGTGGCTTGGTTGTATCTCGATAGGGACAGGGATAACCATGTTTATGTGTTTGGATTTCATATGGCATAGGTCAGATTTCGTTCTGTGTGTCATCATGACAGTGTCATATGGTATGTGCAGTCTATCTTTCGTGACACCATGAAGCACGTGGAAGAGGGATACCTCTCCCAAGATCACCTGCAAATAGGTCACAAAGTGCTTTGGACCCATTGAAGCCTGTGCCTCTGGTCACCAACACCAGGGGGCAGGATGAGACAGGAGAACAGGCAGGCTGCTGCAGATCTCCCACCTCCCATCCACTCTAGTGACAGCCTCTGAGGCCCAGCCTCTCAGGATGCCCTCGAGGAAGTGGCACGGGCATCAGGTGAAGCACAGAGAAAACAGTTCCTTTCCCAGTGGCTTCCAGAATCTTCTGAGAAGGATGGAGATAGGAGTAGAAGAAACACTTGTAGAAAATATGAGTCTCGAGCGTTGGGGTTCCTGAAAGGTCCAGAGAGAGGGAACATTAAACCTGTATTAGCAAGAAGAGGCAATGCAGGAGCCTGCAAGACCGGCACCGGCTCCCAAGGCCCGCCCATAAGCCCTCCCCCCTCACAAGCCACGCCCACAAAGCCCAGGGCCATCTGCTGCTTTCTGGTCCAGAAACCATCTTCACTTGTGCTCTCAGGGCACATGTGAGGCTGGTGTGCCTTGGGCTTCTGGATGCCCTGGTGCCATGGTTTTGCTGGAGAACTACCTTCCGGTGCCGCTCATCCCTGGGTGGCCTAGTCTCAGGTCTCTTGACTTAGCCTTCCCCTTCACTGGCAGCTGCACTGTCCTGCACACAGAAGAAGTCCAGCCCCTTCACTGAGCCCTCTAGGCAACCCACTCATCTGTATCACATTGGGCCCCGGTCCCCAGGAGACTACAAGGATTCAGGACCCCGGCGGATCCTCTGGCATCCCCTTCTCCGGAGCCCCCATTCCCACGGCACTTTCTAGGATACACCTTTTATTTCTGGAGATCTGTTAAATATCGGGGAAGCGCTCAAGGGTGGCTGGTCTACATGAGGAAACTGAGGCTTAGAGTCACACAAGCCCTGGCTGAGCCCTGGGAGTGTGGAGGTGCATGTCTGCATGTTGGTGCCTTCTGTTAGAGTAGTCCTTCCTATCTTCCTATAAACTGCTTCTCCGACATCTTCCTCAGTGTTACCCTTCTCTTCCTCCTCCCGTCTCCAGCCTTCTTCCCCTCAGCCTCCTGACCATGACTCCTATCACAAGTAATCCATGTCCCACCCAAGCCTACCGGAGGACTCCCTTTTACCAGCCTGGACCTTGACAACTGTTTAAGGAGCCTGGAATGAGCTTTTGGTTTTTCAGAGCCTCTGGTGCATTGTCTAGAGAGACCCAGACTTATGTGATATGGATTGTTACTGCATACTTGTGCTCTGGCGCATGCGCACCACATCTAGGCACGCTTTGGTACACACCTCAGTACCTTTGTTTCAGGTCTTCCCTTAACCAGGCACAGAAACAGATGGAGTTTGACATACAGGTTGACTGTGGGATACAGACATCAGTGTGGGCATAATGGGCACCAGTTTATAGGAGAAGGGTAAGCTGGCATAGGCTTCTCCTAAGACTGGAGTCCATGCTGGGTAGGGAAGGGAGTGTCTGTAATTCTGAACTGTCATTCATGTTGTGGGGACAGTAGGGGATAGGGGATTCTTCTGAGTGTTGTAGCCGTGAGACTGTGAGCAGAACCAAAGCAGAGAACAGAATGGGAAGGCATCTTTGATCCTGTCATTGACCAGGCTGGCTGCTGCCTATGGGTCAGGGCAGCTGGCTGGGGACCAACTGCCAGTGCAAACATGATGTGACATGACTGTCCCATGCCTAACAGAACATATGTTACCAGAGACTTCTGGGAGAGAGCCCAGTCCATAAGAGGTGCAGGTGTGAAGCAAACCTAAGCCAGCATGCCTGTTGGCACTTAAGTCACTTAGGCCAGGGCACATGTCTACAGCTTCATCTCCCCAGCCCCATGCAGAGTGCTGGTTCATACATACGTATATACAGGGCGTAGTGTGATTTATTTCAAGTGCCTGGCCCTTTAAAGGATCTCCAGTTCTTAGTCAGATGGTCCTTTACGAGAACTGCTTGACCCTATGACCTTCAGTGTCAGTTGCCTCTTGGACTCTGGGGAACAGGAGAGGATGTGAAAAACCAGCAGGGGCTGAGAGAGGAAGGCTGGGGTCCAGGTGGCAAAAGAATGAAGTCAGAGGAGAGGGTTAGAGAAGACGGTTGATGCAGGAAGAAGGAAGACTGGGTGGAGCTAGAGGAGAGAAGATGGTCTGAGCAAAAGAGAGATTGAGCCGAGGGGACGTAGGAGACGAGAAGCTGAGCTGAGCCTGGAGAAGCTGAGCTGAGCCTGGAGAAGCTGAGCTGAGCCTGGAGAAGCTGAGCTGAGCCAGGGGCGATATTGTTAGGAGGCAGTGGAAGGTAGATTGGGCTAGCAGATTGAGAAGACAGTTGGTGACAGTTGAGCCAGGAGAAGCTGAGCTGAGCAGATAGACTAGAGCAGTTGCTTTAGTTTGGAGTGGCTGGTTTTGGGAAAACTGGGCAAAGGGACTGTTGAAGCAGACTGTTGGGGGACTGAGGGAGGAACAGTTGGGAGGAACGTTTGAAGGGGCTGGGCTGGAATCTGGAGGAGGGCCAGCAAGGAGTTAAAAGAACTGGTTACTGTTTGTAAGAAAAGGAGACATAATAAAAGTTTAAAAACAAAATATTAAAAAAAAAAGCCCACATACTTTACACTAGGGGAACATTTTGTTAACTTGACAACCACAATCTCCTTGGATTTCAGGTGATCTGCAGGAATACTGCCACCTATGGAGGGTTCATGATGCCCTTGTCACCAGGCTGTCTGCTCTCTGGGTCATCTCCTCTCAGAGCTCTGCGGGCGCAGTTTAAAAGGAACAAGGCTCTGTTGCTCTAGGATGTGGACATCTGGTGTCTGCGCAGATGTGGGCTTCTCTTGCGGATGTGGGTTTCTTGTGGATGTGAGGTTTCCATGTTGGCCTCTCCAGTTCCTATTCTCTGTTCTGAGCAGCCTGAGGTTGAGTTTCTCTTCTGGCCTCAGGTCATCCCTGCCCCTCGGAACTGAATAGGAGTGTGTCTCTAGTGCCCTAAAGCTGGTTGCACACATTTCCATGTGACACTTGAGTGACTTCAGTGGGATCTCTGAGGAAGTAGGGGGTTGAGGGAGACCTGGGGGACCATAAGGGACCATCCCTATGTCTGAAATTTGGTACTGTCTTCTGTCTGGCTCCCGGCTACACTCTTTGGAGACTGGTTGCTAATATCTGATCCTTAGGTTCCTAGGCAGAATTTCCTTTGATACCTGTCATGCACAGTGACACAGGGTTCTCAAGCACCCTCAGGAAAAGGTACTTTGATGGCCATCATGCATAGTGACATTCTGTCCTCAGGGACCCCAGTGCTCTGCTTGATTCCTCTCAAGAGACTGATGGATCCCTCTGAAGTTATACTTCTCGCCCCGCCCCTAGCATTACAAGATCCCGGGCTTACAGGTTCCCCAGCACACTTTGATCCTGGCTCTGACTCTTTAGCTCCTCCGCTGGGCACCTGAGCACCTCTTGCCAGCTTGCTCCCCATGGCTTCCCCAAGGCTCTACTTTGCTCTGAGGTTGAAGCAAGTGTTCCTTGGATAAATAATACCTCCAGAAGGGAAATAATATATAGATAGGAACCTTGCCCACCATGTTCTGAGAGTTCTGTCCTTCCAACTCTTATTCAGCACGCCTGGGCCAGACTCAGACCATGGTTGAGAAACCTGCCTCTGCCCTGCCCTATGCCAGACAAACACTCTCAAATAACCACACGCCATGGCCTCTCTTAAGCCAGAGGGCTAGGGAGCACTCTTCACCTGGCCAACACCGTCTCAGCCAGGCTGGGAACCTGTCTCTTGGGGGTATCCAGGGAGACAGATATGAGTGCTTCAGGGTGGAATTGGTTCCCACTAGGTCAAGGGTCAGCTGTGGTGACATCAGACTCAATAGATTCAGCAGTCCCTCCTCAGTGTTCACACCAAGGGGACTGCTTTGGGAATAGACATCCATTTTCAGCTCCTAGGACTCCCTCCGAGTTTCCACCTGCTTCTGACCTTCAGGCTACAGGGCCACTGTCTCTCCTATCCCCTTCTGACCTTCAGGCTACAGGGCCACCATCTCTCCTATCCCCCCTTCTAAGCCTTCCAACCCCCACCTTTCTGATTTCTACATGTAATCCACCCCCCTTCCCACAAATCCACACAGGGACTGCCTTTCTCAGATCTCTGTAGGAACCGAGACCCACTGGCACGGGGACAGAGCTCTAGGTAGGGGTAACTGCGGTTCATAAAAAAGGTGTGCTAGCTGCAAAGCTTGCCCCCCTTACCCCGAATCTCACTGTTACCGCTGCAGTGTTCTTGGTGTACAGTCATGAGGTACAGCTCTCCTGAGAGGAAGGCGGTCCTGGCTGGGTGCTGTGGGTGCCTTATGCCCACTTCTGATGTTTCCTTTGAGGTGGAAGTGGCCCCTTCATGGATCATGGCCTCTTGTCCTGTGTGGACTTAGGCCCATGGTGTATTTTGCTCATCAAATATAGACAGAATTTAAGAATACATGAGGTGATAGCCAGACTGGGAACCTCTCTCCCTGCTCCCTCTGAACCAGATCTGGATGAAGCAGTGAGCTATTCAGTCTGCCCAGCAATGGGGCCTCTTGCTGGGAGGGGTGCACAAGGTCTGCTCTGGGGCTGAAAGCCTGTTTGGATCTGACCCATAGCTGTGCATTCAGCAATCATGTCAGTCATTGCAATGGCCTGTTGGCTCACATGCCTCATTCTTTACCTGGTTCATAGCTTGGGTTGGAAGAAAGGTAGTGTTATTTGGGTCTCTGTATTAGTCAGGGTTCTGAGGAGCCACAGAACTTAGTGAGTGACTCTATATACTACGGGAATTTATTGCTTTTTAAAAAAGCTTTATTTTTGATGTGAGTACACTGTCGATGTCTTCAGACACACCAGAAGAGGGCATCAGATCCCATTACAGATGGTTGTGAGCCACCATGTGGTTTCTGGGAATTGAACTCAGGACCTCTTGAAGAGCAGTCAGTGCTCTTAACCACTGAGCCATCTCCCCAGCCCAAGGGAATTTATTGTAATGACTTACAGACTGTAGTCCAACTAACCCAACAATGGGCAGCTGTGAATGGAAGTCCGAGAATCTAGTAGTTGCTCAGTCTAGGAGGCTAGTTGTTTCAGCTGGTCTTCTGTAGAAGTAGGTTCCAACAGATGTGCTAGCAAGTGCAAGCAGGTGAAGAAGTCTTCCTTCTTCCAATGTCCTTATGTAGGCCTCCAGTAGAAAGTGTGACCCAAACTAAAGGTGTGTACCACCATGCCTGGATCTGGAACTTACTTTGTCCCAGGCTGACCTCGAACTCAGAGATCTCCTTGCCTTAGTCTCCTGGGACTAAAAGCATGTATTACCTTGCCTGGGCCTAAGCTTTTCATGGCCACTATGCCTCAAGTTCTCCATGTCAAGATCCAGGTCAGGAGCCTGTGTCTTCCAGCCTCAAGATCTGGATCACAGATGTGTCCTCCAATTCTGGACTGTAGTACATTCCAGATGCAGTCAAGTTGATAACCAGGAATAGCCATTACAGGCTCATCAAAGGTCTGGACAGAAGCCAGGCTTAGAGACAGCATTTTAAAGGATCAGTGTTCCCTCCTGCCTTGGTGTCTCTGTCATTATAAATGAGATGATGGCTCTGGCAATAGCGAGCCTGAGTTTGAATCTGAGGGCTGCCTCTTACCTGCTGTATAGCTTGGACACCCGTGCCTTCCCCAATTCGATGTTCCTACAGTGAAGCAGGGAACTGTGCTACACATCACTGGCTTATGAATCGGGGTGCACTGAACATGCCAGTGCTCTGCCAACATGGGCATCCTGCATGCTGATCTGCAAAATCCAACCAAAGGACCCTCTTTCTCATCCCAGTATCTCTGTGTTGTATGTGCCCAGGCAGCAGGTGCCACGTGGTCAGCCCTGAAACCTCTGCCCACACACCAACAAAAGACCAGGTCAGGAATGAACTGGAGTCCTTCATGGCCTAAAAGCCTTCTCTGACTTCTATAGAGGGACAGACACCCATGCTCAAAAGGAGCAGCAGCAGCCTGGAAAATGTCCCAAATGCAGCAACAGGTCTAATCATCGTCCCGTCACCCTAGGGCCACACCCCAGGGACCACACTGAGTGGAAAACCACAGGCATCCATGCTGAGCCAGAAGGTGGTTCAGGAGAGCTCAGCTCTGGCGATGAGAACGTTTAGAGACAGCAGATCAATCATTTTGGTATGTTTTCCTTTTCTGTTTATGTACAAAGAAGGGATAATAAAGTTTCCCAGTAAAATTTAAGTGTTCCCAACAAGGAATCTAAAAGCGTTATGTGAGGGTTTAATACACTCTGGTTTTGCTTTTGTTTTTCCCTTCAGTGGCCCATCGCATGACAGCCGAGATTGGATGGAATGTAGTGCTCACTCCAGACCCAGATCTGACTTAAAAATTTAAGTTCAGCTCTGCAGCTCAACAACCGTGCGAGATTGACCGCATGACTTAATCCCTTTGAGCGTCAATTTCCATATCGACCGAGGGGTGAGATGAGAACAGTGCTCTTTGAATTCCGGGTGAAAACGCGAAACAACTCAAATTGGCTCAAGCTAAAGAAAGGATCGAAGCACACCTCCTGTAAACCCCAGGTCCACCCCCCACCTCTGCTAGGCTGGTGTTTTAAGATCTCAGGTCTGGCTGCCAGATCCCAGCCTCTCTGGGCTGGTTTGCCATTCTTGTAGCTCTGATTGGCTACCAGGCCCTGCTACGAGCCAATCCTCATTGCCAGGAAATAGCTGGAACCTGATTGGTTAGATCTGCCAAGGAGCTGAGGGCGGAGTCAGTTCCACCCTCATGAAATCTTCACTGCCCACAGGGATGCCTTCCCTGGGATGCCTAAACTCAGCCTCACAGACCACTACACCTTCTACCTTATAGAGCTGTCTGTGCGTGCTGGTAACAGGGGTGGCCATATAGTGGGGCTCCATAGACTCGGTCTTTCTTTACTCACATTAGGAGCTATCTGCTCTTTGGGACTAACCAGGACAGGTCACACACGATGTGGAGGTACGGAGGTGAGGTGAGGGGTGTGGGCATTCAGAAGGGGGCTCCTACAAGTAACAGAACCTGTTCTCAGAAAGAGGGGTTCATTTTTCCTCCTAGGCAGATCGTGCACAACTTCTCGTGGGAAGGTCGTAGAGGAAACATCTGGCTGGCGTCACTGCAGTCGTTGCGGGTGGGGAGTTGGCACTCAACTTCCTTTTCTGGGATAAGCACGCACGTGGAATGGAAATCAACACTTGGAGGTGCTCGCCGAGACCCACGGAGCACGTTTCTTATGGACCGTTTGAGCAGCTGCCGGGTGGAATTCTCTCTAAAACCTTTGCTACACACATCTAAACTTGTGGTCTTACGGCAGGTGGTGGCCAGAGAGCAGAGAGGAAGAGCTTGGAAACGGGCTGCTGGTGGGATAAGGGGTCACCACACCCAGCTCACTAAGGAGGCAGAGGCTTTTCTGAGTGGGACTGGAGAACTCGGTGCGGAGCGTTTCTTATCCGCCCAGCAAGGTTCTCTGCGGTTTCCCGCCCACCTCTGGACCCCTATCCAGACATTCACCAGCTACAAAGGGCTCAGCTTCTACAGTGCTATTTGTGGCTTACATGGCTCACGTGGGTCTCCTACTTGGTATGGAGAAAGCCTTTGTGTACCAGGCAGGCCAGCAGAGGAGGCCGGCCCCTCCTGCCATTTAATCCTAACCCACAGCATCAGTTGTCTTTGCGGGGACAATTTCTTTCCTTTCCAAATAGGGCCTCAAAGTCATCCATATCTCTTGCTGCTACCATTCCTTCGGAGCTGTGGTGCAGGGCAGCCGATGCTCTTCTCTGCCTCAGGAAGCCATTCTTTGGGAGAGGAAGAACAAGGGAAATGGTGGTTGGGTTTACCTTGAGAGACACACCCTTCTTTTTTTTTAGTTTGTCTGGTGACAGACACAAGTTGGCACAGTGACTGGCCCCACAGGGCCCTAGCAGGCAAAGATTGACCTCTGTGGTGGACTGGGTGCTGCTCACACTATAAAGGTGCTCTGACATCGACCGGCAGACATAATTAGAGGAGGTTTCCACCCAAGCTACCTTCCATGTACTGCCTTGGAGAAAGATGAAGAGCCCCAATCATCCTGTACCCTCTACCGATGGCTGGCTCATGCTTCCATATCTTACCTTCTATATCTCCTTGGCCTTCTGCCTTATCTTGGTTTCTGGGCCCCCACCCCTGCACACCACTTAACTGGATGAACTCTGCATATCTGAGAGTGTATTGTAAGGTTATCACCTGTGCCCCACCTGCCAGCTGCTCACTGGTTGGCACTGACTGGCTCAGCAGTGAAGGTTTGGGGGTGACACTATGTCACAATGTTCCAATGGCCTTAAAGAGGGTACCCAGCCCTGCCTCTTCTTTTGGGAAGGCTACAGGCCAGATCATGGCAGGAAGGTGTCTCAAAGCTGTCTTGAAGTTCTGGGAGACAGGGAGACAGTGCAACCATGAGGTACATGTTCTGAAAATTCAAGGACCCAGGTTTGAACCCCAGAGACCCATGAGAAAAAACAGCCAATATGTGTGTCTTTAAGCCCAGAGCAGGGGAGGAGACAAGAGGATGCCTGAGGCTTGCTGGTAAGCCAGTCTAGCCTACTTGGCAAGTGACAGATTGTAACTTTAATTTATTTTTAAACCTTATTTTTAATGAAGGTTCTTCAGTGCTTTAACCTCCCTTGTAGCCCACCACCTACCAGAGGTAGTGGGAAAGAAAGGATACGGGGGAAGTAGAGCAACGTCCCGTCTGTGTTGTCTGGAAATCAGCAGTTCAGTTCACAGGTCGGCAGCGGCAGTTCTATCCACTGGCAAACACCTCACAGACACACCAGCAGACCAGTTCGGTAAAGCTGGGTTAGCAACAGCGGTGACACAATCTAGCAGAGACAGCCAGGCCTCAGGCTCAGCTCGAGTCAGCAGGAGGGACCAACAGGAACACCAGGAGAACTTCTCGGCTGTGCCTCTCTCAGGGAAGCCAAGATCAGGGAAGATGCAAGACCCATAAGCGTTGCACAGCTAGCTGTACCAGCAAGCCTAGCTCTGACTCCATCACTCCGTGGGGTCCTATTTATACCCTCCAAACATCATGTGTCCTCCACGTGCTTTGCCTCAGCACATGCATCCAATCAGCCTGTGTACCACAGAGTCTCAACAAATGCAGCTCCACCACTCCATGTAAGGCAGACCAATACATGCGTGTTGTTAGCAAAGAATCCTTCATCACGTGTTCTTTCACATGCTTGCTTTAGCAAAACATCCTCTCTCCTGTGTCTGCTTCAGCAAAATGTTCCTTCACGAGTCTACCTTAGCATTTCACACCTGTGTCCACTTTAACAAAATGTTCCTTCTACGTGTTTGCCCCAGCAAAACACCATCCAACTGACTTTCCAAAGAATCCTTAGGTTTCCACTTCAACAGATCAATGTGAAACCTGTCTTAGGAAACAATGTGGGTATCATCCGAAGATCACTGCCTGAGGTTGACCTTTGGCCTCTATATGTACGTACACACACACACACACACACACACACACACACACACACAGAGAGTCACACACACAGATATCTTCACACACACATATAAAAACAAAATCACTAAAACCTTTCATTGACCGAGTACATTAGTATATTAGCCATGGCCTCTGCCTGAAGTGGAGACCTGCAACTTCTGATGGGGAATAAGTCCTGTCTTATCTCTTCCTCTGGGTCATGACCATATGGGTACATTCACTTGCCAAAATCCTTTAAAATGTTAAATGTTCCACAAATCCCACAAGTGGATCTTTTTTTTTTTTTTTTTTTTTTTTTTTTTAAATGAACGGAGTGTGAATGGCCACAAGATTTAAATGAGATGGGCATCGCTTATGTGGGTCCTGGGTATTTGAATTCAGGTCATCACAGTTGCACCATGTCTTACCCATGGAGCCATTTCCTTAGCCCCCTAGCACCCTTCCTACCTTTGCATCCATACTGAGAAATACAGTTGCTTGGGTAGTCACAGTGTAGATGGACCATATCCCATCCACCACTCCGGGTACCAGGTGGGAAGGTTGACAGTGGCTGGGAGCAAGTCTATGTCTCTCATCACAGACACATGGATGTCTATAAATATTTGTGGAATGACGTATGGAGGACAGTGAGGTTCCTCATAATCAACCTCGAGTTGCTATAGCGATGCTGTGGACTGGTAGTTTATGAAATGAAATGCTCCTGACAGTTCTGGAGGTTGCTAGGGCCAAGGCTGAAGGAGTCTGTTGTCCTTTGAGGCAGGGTCTTGCTATGTAGCCCTTGCTGACCTCAAACTTAGGATCCTCCCCCCTCAGTCTCCTGACTGCTGGGACAACAGTCATGTGCCACGTGCTGGGTGTGCTGGTTAGTTTAGTTTCATTTAGTTTTTGTCAACTTGACACAAGCCAGGGTCACCTGGGAAGAGAGAACTTCAGCTGAGGACATCCTCCATTGGATTGGCCCATGGACAAGCCTCTAGGGCATGAGCCTATGGGAGGGCTCAGATCACTACAGGCAGTGCCACCCCTGGGCAGGTGGTCCTGGGATCCTCCTTAGGACCCACTGAGCAAGCCAATAAGCAGCACCCCTCCATGAACTCTACTTCAGTTCTTGACTCCAGGTTCCTGTTTGAGTTCCTGCCTTGGCTTCCCTCTGTGATAAACTATGACCTGGAAGTAAAAGCTAAATGTTTCCTCCAAGGTTGCTTTGGTCACAGTGTTCGTCACAGTAACAGGAAGCAAGCCAGATGATGGCCGCCACGGAGGCTTCTTTCTGCTTCACTGCCTTTCAGTGAGATGGAGGAGGACACCACAAGGCTGGAAGAGCATGTCATCTCACCTCCTTTCCTCTACTGTTAACCATCGGTCCCATCGTGAACCATGATCCAGTCTTCTGGCCTACTTTAGACCTCATTACCTCCAGATATCATCATTAAATGTGGGGACTACGCTTTCAATATATAAATGTTGCAGGCACAGTCAAGTCACAGCAATGACGACGATTCTATTAGCCATCTGATATCATTCCAAAAACCGCACACAGACAGCCATAGCAAACACCACTTAGCTAAGCGGCCGCAGTACAAGTATCTATCTCGCTCTGCTTCTTGACTGACTGCAGGTGCAATGTGACCGACTGCCTGAAGTGCCTGCTGCTGTACCTTCCCCACTGTGATGGAGAGTCCTTCAAACTAAAATAAACCCTTCCCACCTTCATGGGCTCTTTGCCAGGTCTTTTATCACAACCACAGAAAAAAATGTCGCCTGTAATTTTAAAAGGCATGCTTGTTCCTTGCTTGGTGCTGCAATGGCGGTCTCACCCAGCTCCCACGGTTAGCTTCATCAAACCTCTAATGACTGCCCCATGGCTGTGCCCTTTCTCCTGCCCACCCGAGCCTCTGTGGATGGAAACCACCAGACAGCTTTAATATTTTAAAACCAGCCAGATCACACAACTGTTGGGCAAAGAATTTCTTGTCCAATCCTCCTTAGCCTCTGCAGCTGCCTGGGGATGCTACAAACTATCAGTCTCCAAGAGTTACATGTCTGCTACTTCCTATCCTCTGCACAGCCTGGTCTGAATGCCCTCCCCTGGCTCCCCCTCTCCTCTTCTTCCTCCTAGGACCTGGAAATTCCATCTTACTCTTTGCTCAGCAATTGGCTTCTGCCATCTTTATTGAACAGTTAAAATGGGGAGAAGGTTCATATGGAATCACCTGAGTACATGGTCCACTCCTTGTAGGGGCAACCCCTATTGAGGAAGCAGAATTAATATCAAAATACAAACAGCACCAGGGCAACCCACAACAGAAAAAGCAAGCATCAATGCCTGGGATGGTGTTCCTCTGTCCTCAGGACTCCTGGCAAGGGGTACCTGAAACAGAGGTTCCGTAGACGCTTGACTGTTCTTTGAGAATCTGGAAGGTGGCACCGGGCTCTTGCATGGGGAGTGAATGCCAACTTTGGCAAATGTTAGCAGCTGTAGTGGTTAGAACTGTATTCCCTATAAAGGCATATTCAAATCGGGGGCCCTGGTACCTGTGTCTTTGGCCTTACCGAAGACAGGAACAACATGGATGTGAACATGGGAAGCTGGAGGAGACATAGCTGATCAGGGTGGATCCCAATCCAATGATGAGGGTTATTATAAGAAAGCTGGACAAAGATCCAGAGACAGGGCAGTCCCTTGTGACGATGGAACAGCATTGACCATGATGTTGCTGCTCTGAAACAGCGTTGACCGGTTGTTTTCACTCCCTATGACTTCCATCCCTCTATCCAGCTGCAGGCATTGTGTTGGGATAAGGCTCCTCCCATTTCCTCCACGTGGCTAAGTTTGATAGGAACATCTTCACAGCCCTAAATCCTAGCAGAGCCCCAAGCATTCTGAGAGACAATGCACCAAGCGCAGTGTGACAACCCAAAGCCACTTTTTCTTTGCAGCTCCATTTCCACTCTGCACATGGCTCAATTATTTGTCAATAGGATCAGGTGATGGAACCACTCACCTCCCTGAGGCCCACTGAGGTGAAAATCAGGGAATACCCATGAAGCCCATGATGGAAACTGGCCTAAAGATGGTCAGTCAGCAATGGGCCCAGTCCTGCCCAGGCTCTCATTGACATCTTCCCCCTGCCCTTTCTCAGGATCACACCCTGAGGACAGGTAAGGACCCAGCCTCATGCTAGGTGGCTTTGTCTGGACACATAGAGACCCACTACATTCCTGGATAGCTTGTGTTATGGGTCAGTGGGCAGACCACTGAATGATGGACTTGTCCAGGCCTGGAGTTAAGATTGAGGCAAGGATATACCAGACCTAGCTTGTCCCAGAGAGCGACTAATAGTGTTAGGCACCAGAGAGAAAGCAGCTTTGTCACATTTTGGCTCCAGGTAGTGTCTAGAAACCATCACACAATACAAGGCCCTGGGACTGGGAACTTACAGATGCTGGTTGAGGAGGAGTCTTGGAGGGACAAGGGGCAGAGAAGACTGTTGGTTAGGAGGAGAAATCCCCATCTCATCAAGCACATGGCCTGGATCATTTGGGGACATCCTTGCTCAGTGAATGCCAAGCTCCCCTGGTGACGGACACAATGCTCATGTAGCATACTGTACAGAGAGATTAAGAGCAAGTTTGAAGTTATTGGATATCTGGGGAGGAATGCCACAGGGGGACTGTCTTAGTCAGGGTTTCTATTCCTGCACAAACATCATGACCAAGAAGCAAGTTGGGGAGGAAAGGGTTTATTTGGCTTACATTTCCAAACCGCTGTTGATCACCAAAGGATGCAGGACTGGAACTCAAGCGGGTCAGGGAGCAGGAGCTGATGCAGAAGCCATGGAGGGATGTTCTTTACTGGCTTGCTTCCCCTGGCTTGCTCAGCCTGCTCTCTTATAGAATCCAAGACTACCAGCCCAGAGATGGTCCCACCCACAAGGGGCCTCTCCCCCTTGATCACTAATTGAGGAAATGCCTTACAGCTGGATCTCATGGAGGCATTTCCCCAACTGAAGCTCCTTTCTCTGTGATAACTCCAGCTGTGTCAAGTTGACACAAAGCTATCCAGTACAATTGACCCCTTGTCAACTTGACACACAAACACATCACTANTAAGCCTCAACCCTTAGTTTCTTATTCATCCCCAAGATCTAAACAACTTTAAAAGTCCCACAGTTTTTACAAATTCTTAAAATTTCAATTTCTCTTAAAATCCAAAGTCTTTACAATTAAAAGTCTCTTGACTATGGGTTCCACTAAAATACTTCCTTCAAGAGGGAAAAGCATCAGGGTACAGTCACAATGAAAAGCAAAATCAAACTCCAACTGTCCAATATCTGGGATCCAACTCACGATCTTCTGGGCTCCTCCAAGGGCTTGGGTCACTTCTCCAGCCATGCCCTTTGTAGCACACACCTTGTCTTCTCAGCTCCAGCTCCAGCTGCCTGTATTTCACTGCTGCTGCTGTTCTTGGTGGTCATCTCATGATACTGGTATCTCCAAAATGCTGCTGTCTTCCACTGTAACTAGGCTACAACACTAGCCTCTCATAGGCTCTCTTCATAGTGCCAAGCCTCAACTCCTTTGCATGGCCCCTTCAGTCCTGGGCCTTCAATTGCAACTGAGGCTGCACCTTCACCAATGGCCTTCCATGGCCTCCCACAGTGCTTCCAAAGCCTCAGCTGCTCTGCATGACCCCTTCATGCTGTCAAAACCAGTACCACCTGAGTAACTCTTACACATTACCAAGTCCAGCCACAGCACAAGGTACAACCTTGGCTCACAGCCTCTGTGCTCTCAGAAAACAGTTCCTAGAAGATGTCACCTCAATGATGCTGGTCTCTTCTTAATCACCACTAATTCCTTAGCTCCAGCTAACCAGCATCAATAGTCCCAGTACGGAAAAGTTTTCACTTTAGTGGTTCTGGTATCTTGTTAATTACAGCTGATTCTTCAGCTCCAGCTAACCAGAACCACAGAATCTTCACAATCCAAAATAACAATCACCCTGAAAAGAGTCTTTAATTTTCCCTCTGAAATTACACAAGCCAGGCTTCCAACTTCTGCACTGTTCTCAACATTATCTTCCAAGCTCCTCAACATTCCAAAGAGCTCTTAACACCAAATGGATCTTCTGGCCCAAAGTTCCAAAGTCCTTCCACAGTCCTCCCCAAAACATGGTCAGGTTGTCATAGGAATACCCCACTCCTGGTACCAATTTGTCTTAGTCAGGGTTTCTATTCCTGCACAAACATCATGACCAAGAAGCAAGTTGGGGAGGAAAGGGTTTATTTGGCTTACATTTCCAAACCGCTGTTGATCACCAAAGGATGCAGGACTGGAACTCAAGCGGGTCAGGGAGCAGGAGCTGATGCAGAAGCCATGGAGGGATGTTCTTTACTGGCTTGCTTCCCCTGGCTTGCNCAGCCTGCTCTCTTATAGAATCCAAGACTACCAGCCCAGAGATAGTCCCACCCACAAGGGGCCTCTCCCCCTTGATCACTAATTGAGGAAATGCCTTACAGCTGGATCTCATGGAGGCATTTCCCCAACTGAAGCTCCTTTCTCTGTGATAACTCCAGCTGTGTCAAGTTGACACAAAGCTATCCAGTACAGGGACTCACCTCTCTTCTCCCCTGGGGGCTCTGCTTTCCTCAATCAGTGATGGTCTTAGTTTGTCTGCACCCAGACCTGCTAGGGAGCCCCTGAAATTCTTTCCTTAGCGGTGTCTCTGTGGCGAACACTGCCCTGACAGTGTTGGTGAAGGCGACAGACACCTGGGAGAGGAAAAACAGGGATGGACAGAGGATCTGATTTTAAGCCAGGGGGAGGGATGTTTATAGGGGCTCAGTCTCCACAGGTTCTGAGGTGTGGCTCCTGTGTTTGGGGGCTCATGGACCCCAGGGGGTGTGACAGTTGTTGGCTTAGTAGTCTTCCATATGACACGCCCCCCCACTAAGTTTTCCCATACCTCCTTACCGAGTCTGTGCCTGGCCCTTAGGGATCACAGCCCGAAACCAAGTTCATAGCTGCTTTCCCCAGGCTTCACCTGGACTGTGTCCCACCTGTTTGAGGATGTTCTGTCATTTCACAGGCCTCCTCCCCAGGACAGTCCAGCAAGAGCACCTGCAAGTCACTGTCCCTCTTGGCCCCTTCAGAAAGGGAAGCACCCCCGAGCCTGTATGTCTCTGCCAGCTTTCCTGGCCGTAGTGGCACATACTTCTCTACAGACAGATGACAGATGTCTTGCTTGGCTGAGACCATCTGGAGTACTCTCTTAAGCCCTGACAGTTTGTGTACCCAGCAGGTGCTTAATGTGTGTGGAGTATCCTCCTTCCAGGCTGGGACCCGTCTCCAAAGCACCTGCCCCAAGGGCCACTGCAGAGTCCCCGTGGGGTCTTTCCCTTCATCCAGACCTTGGGCTTCCCCAGGGCTGAGACTCATTATTCATGTTCGCTCAGGTTGCACAGAAGGATGAACTGGAGTGTTCTGGGAGTTCAGTTCTTTCTCCCTGAGGAGGGCACTAGGATGGGGAAGGAATCTCCACTTCCTGTTCTTCATTGTTGAGTCTGACTGACATTGCTCAAACCTCCTCCTGTCAGTGAGCACAGGCCCATCATCTTCATCCTTACCTGTCTCCTCTGCCTGTAGAGTTGTGTGGGACTCTGAAGTGGAGGATGTTTCCTCCTTGTGGCGCTTCTGATGGCCGACACTCAGAGCCTCCTGCTCCCACAGCTCTGAGAAGGCCAAGGTGGCAGCCGGAAACACCACTTCCGTGGCTCCTCCCCAAGACCAGACCAGCTGTTTGTTGTTCCGGTTAAGTCAGGAGACTCCAGTGTGGACAAATCACGTGCTTGAGGCCAGAGAGCCGGAAGCCAGGAAGCAGTGGAGGGGGCTGGAACTGGGACTGATTGGGAACTCATGAATTCTTATGGAATATTTGGTTAGCTAATGGAGGGCGAGGAAGAGACCACCCACTACTCCCTCCGTACTTTCCTGCTGCTGCAAGGGCACATGACTAATGAACACTTAGTTTTGTTTATTAGTTCCGGGATCAAACACCGAGCCTCGAGCATGCTAGGCAAGAGCTCTTCCAGGAAGCCGTATTCCGAGCTCCTCCATAGATTTATCACGTCTACCAAGTCCCCTTTGCCATTTCACAGGGTCTAGTCATTAGGATAGGCCATGTCTGGAGATCTTCATTTATCTCTACATTACTTTCAATAAGTGATCCAATGTAAATGCCATGCAAATCTAATGCAAATATTATGTAAATTGCATGTAAATAACATGTAAATCCAATGTAAATGCTATGTAATCCAATGTAGAGTCTCTGTAAATAGTCGTTATCCTGTATTGTTTAGGGAATAATGACAAGAGAAAAAGTCCCCATATAGACGTGAATTTTCTTCTTTTTAATTTTTTTGATTGATGCAGGGCATTTGTACATATTCATGAAGTACGATGAGATGTTTTGATTCACAGCTACACTGGGTACCGATCCACTCTGGTAATTAGCATATCTATCGCCTAAACATTTATCATTTCTTTATGGTGAGCGGATTCAAATTCATCTCTTTTAACTATTCGGAGATATACAACACACTCCTGTTAATCACATTCGCCCTGGCTCTGCTGTCAAATGCCTGTACATAGTCCCATATCAAACACTAGCAATGCAAGCTTCCCACCTCTGTCCTCCCCTCCCTCCTCCCCCTCTCTCCCCTCCCTCCCCTCCCCTCCTCAACTCTTTATTCTCTGGTCACCACTATTTTCTCAGTTTCCATGTGAGCAATTGTTTTAGACTATGCTCACAAGTGGATGCAGTTTTTTTCTGTAGTTTAATTTGTTTGTTTGTTTGTTTTCGAGACAGGGTTTCTCTGTATAGCCTTGGCTGTCCCGGAACTCACTTTGTAGACCAGGCTGGCCTCGAACTCAGAAATCAGCCTGCCTCTGCCTCCCAAGTGCTGGGATTAAAGGTGTGCACCACCACTGCCCAGCTAAATTTTTTAGAATTTATTTTATTTTATGAATGAATATGTATGAAGTTTTTCAGCATATATGCCTATGCAGGGCATGCATGTAATGCATATGCACATACATGTATAACCATGTGCATGCTTTTTGTCCATGGAGGGGTGTCAGAGCCCCTGGAACTAGAGTTACAGATGATTGTGAGCTGCCAGGTGGGTGCAAGGAATTGAACCTCAGTCCTCTCCAAGAACAACAAATGCTCTTAGCTGCTGAGAGATTTCTCCAGCCTTATTCTCTTTTATTTGTTTTGTTTTGAAATCTGAGGCTGTTTGAAGACATTGATGCAAATTTGTGGATCTGGAGGTCAAATTGCAAATTTACATCAGTATCAATCTACCCGTCGCATCTAACTCTTTTTTGAAAATACATTTATTATTGTCATTGTGTGTGTACAATGTGTGTAAGTGTGGTCATGCACCCCTGTCAAGGTCAGAGCATAGCATTTTGGAGTCAATTCTTTTACTCTGGGCACCTGGGATAAAACTTAGGTTTCCAGGCTTGTGTGGGAAGTGCTTTTATCCACTGAGCCTTCTTTCAGCCTCTATCTGCCTATCTACCTGTCTGCCTGTCTGCCTGTCTGCCTGTCTGTCTGCCTACTCATCCATCCATGTATCATCTATATCTCTTATCTATCAGACATCTCCTATATATGTGTCTTAGTTACTGTTCTGTTGCTGTGAAGAGACAATACGACCAGTGCAATGTACAGAATAAAACATTTAATTGAAGGCTGGCTTACAGCTTCCGTGGGTTAGTCCATTATCATCATGAGAGTATGGCAGCATGCAGGCAGGCATGCTGCTCAATACACGGCTAAGAGCTACATCTTGATTTATAGGTAGGAGAGAGAGGGAGGGAGGGAGGGAGAGAGAGAGAGAGAGAGAGAGAGAGAGAGAGAGAGAGAGAGAGAGAGAATATACCTGGTGGGCTTTTGAAACCTGAAAGCCCATCCCAGTGACAAACCTCCTCCAACAAAACCACACCTCATAACCCTTCCCAAAGAATTCCACTAACTGGGGACCAAGCGTTCAAATATATGAACCTATGGGGGACATTTTTATTCAAACCACTACACTATGTATGTATGTATGTATGAGTGAATGTATGAATGTATGTATATGTGTGTATGAATATATGTATATGTATACATGTGTGTATGAATGTATGAATGTGTGCATGTATGTATGTGTGTATGTGTGTATGTATGTATGTATCCATCAATTATCTAACATATCTATCATCAATCACTCATTATGTATCATTTATCTTATCTATAATTTATGCATGCATGTATGTTGTGTGTATATATATAGTTATATCACTTAACTCATTTATCTACTCATTTATTTCTTTATCAACATCTATCCATCTATTATCTAACCATCTATCATTGATCTCATTTTTCTATTATCTATGTGTTTATCAATCATGTATGTATGTATGTATATATGTAATCTCTCTCTCTCTCTCTCTCTCTCTCTCTCTCTCTCTCTCTCTCTCTGTATCTATCTATCCATATATCAGCTATCTGTCTTATCTATCTGCCTATACGTTTGTCTACCTAAGATTTATTCTGAGAGTCGGCTTTCATGGCTATGTAGGCATGAAGTCCTATGACCTGTCGCCTGCAGTTTGAAGACCCAAGAGAGCCCATGTGTAGTTCAGGGTGAAGGCCTGGCATGGGTAAGAGAAGGGAGCTCCAGAGAGACCACATCTGTCTCCCCTCTGCCCTTTGTTTTCTTTGGGATGGCTACTGTGGTCGGATTAGACCCAGTCTCACTGGGTGGGGTCCACTTTTCTCCCCATTCAAATGTCTCTCCTGGGAACATCTTCACAGACATGCCCACAGTTTTCCAAGATTTCAGGGCATTTCTTGACAGAATGCAAACAGTCAAACAGAAGCATAAAACCTAATAATCACACCGATCACCTTAAGGGATTTACAGTATCTATCTGGTCCCCCTTGCCACAGATTCTAGTGACTGAAACAGGAACATGTTTGGTGGAAGGGGCCGATAAATCTGACACAGTCTTGGGAGCTCTGTTTAAGGGGTATCTGTCAGTGTTCAGAAGCACATGAAGAGTCGGGGAACAGCGGCAAAGGAAAGGCTTGTCTGGGCTGAGGGGCTCCCCCTGCCCCACAGCCCCGGGCAGTTTTCACAAACACATTATCCAGCACTGTTTGTGGAGGAGATTAAAATTGCATCTGTCTGTGAACGCTCCTGCCCCCAGCACCTGCCTGGGACAGAAGTGGCTGCTGTATGCTGAGGCTCATTAAAAATGAAAGCGCGATGCTGATTTTCACCAAACTTGAATTACTTAAGCTAGCGTACGTGGATAAATATTTCACGTGGCAGCTTACAAGTACCTACTAACACTGTGAAAGCTGCTGCTTGTCCCAGCTGGGACTCAGAGAAAGTCCATCCTTAGCTCCGCTGATGTGCACACTGGGTCATGCTTGGGCCCAGCTGCAGGTCATCTTCGTTCAAGGTAGCTAGTGAGCGAGGCATCTGCCAACAAACAGCTGTAAGTGGCTTTCTTATGAAAACTATGACACTTTGTTGCCACATTCCTCTGGCGGCTCATGCAGAGGTTGGGGGGGGGCACTCTGCCAGGTGGCGCATTGGCAACAAAGTCTCACTGTGGTGAGACTGGAACACCTACCATGGGCATAGGACAGCTACTGAGGCTCTGTGCTTCTTCTCCGCTTCCCCTTCTCTATCCTAAAAGCCAGAAAGGACTCACTTTCAGGGATGCACACAAGGATATGTGAGGGGGTGTAAGAGACCAGCAGTCTAGATTTGGCTAGTGAGGCCTCTTCCCACCTTGTACAGGAGACGTCCACACAGCTGTCACTGGAAATGGCCTTTTCACCTCTTAACACAAAGGGAGAGATAAATTATGGAGTGTGGTGGCCCCCATACCCCAAGCCAAAGGCCCATTCCCCAGTACCAAAGAATGGTATGATTTGGAAATAAAGTCCTTGCAGCGGTTGTCAGTTGACATGAGGCTACTAGAGTAAGCCCTCAGTTGTACACACACGTACACACACATGTGTACTCACAATCACAGATACCCAATCACAGCCACACACACAGAGGCAGACAGACAGACACACACACACACACACATACACTCAAAAACATTCATACAGATATGGACACACACAATGACGGACACAACCACACACAGAGGCATAGATACACACAGAGAAACATGAAGACAGACTTAGATCCAAAGAGATAAAGAAGGTCCACTCTCATGTACTGACAGGGTCTTTACCCAAAATGCAACAGGTTGGCTTGGAGGCTGAAGCCACACAGAGGAGAGAAGGGCAGGGCATGGTCGGCGGGCAGGGCGTGGTCGGCGGGCAGGGCGTGGTCGGCGGGCAGGGCGTGGTCGGCGGGCAGGGTGTGGTATGTAGGCAGGGCGTGGTCTGCTGTGTTTTCTCTGAGTTTCCTAAGATCCCATCTGGTTCATGGCCAGCCGGAGTCAGAGCATCTTATCCACAGCTTTCTCCTTGCTGCCACATTTGGATTTGGGCTGCACCATGTTTGGGTTAGATAGATGATGCTTTAGGAAGACCTGCAAACTCACAGCTGACTGCCCGGACTCTAAAATCCGCCTCTGCCTCAGGGTGCCGGACAGCCTTCGGCGTGGGTGGACCTGCCTCCCACCTCGTTTGAGACAGAGTCTGGCCACTGTTTTCTTCTGCATGTGACAGGCTCGTGGACTTCAGAGTCTCCATGAGTCTGTCTCTCTTCCTTCTGCAGAAGCTCTGGAATTACAGACACTCGCGCTCTGCCTCTGGCCTTTGCATGGGTCCTAGGGATTTGAATTCACACCTCACAGTTTTGTGGTGAGCGCTTTACCCACAGAGCCATCTCCCCAGACCCTCACATTTCTTTGCACGGCTAGAAATTGTCATTGGGTATCAGATTTTTTTTACTTCCGGCTAGAGTTATTTTTGGCTGCTGATAAGTTACAACAGCCAACAACCAACCCCTAAATTCTTAAGTTTTGTCCTGGGATGTAGTTAAAATTTTTTGAACACATTTTATCCTGTCAGACTTTGCCTTTAGGCTTAGTTAGGTGGGAATAAACTAGTGTCCCACCAGGGGTGATCACTCTTAATGGTGAGGTGAGCCTCTTTGCAATGCCCCAGGAATTTTCAGGCTGCCCTGGGTGAACTCTAGTACTCTCACACCCTGGAGGGAAGGCTCAGGGCGTTAATTCAAGTCCTTTGGCCATCCCTCTTAGCACTTGGTTCCTTCTGACATGCTCCAGCTGTTGCCTTGCTGGACAGCTGTCTTTCTGGACAGCTCTACAGCCTCAAGGGTACTCTGTGCAATTGACTCCTCTCTGCTGTACCCTCTTGTAGACTCTTAGCTCTCATGGACTCCCCACACGCTGAGCTCCGCCTCTTCCACTCAGGGGTCTGTGGAACTCCGTCGGCTCACTGATGCTATGGTGACATCGGGGCTCCCTTCTGTTTGCCATCACCGAGGAATCTCCGCCTTGGTGGCCTGTCTGGCACTGCTCCACTCTCATGAGTGTTGCTTCGTTGCTTCCACTGGAAGGGAGCATCCGGTCTCTGTAACTGTACGTGGCGAGACACACCGTGCCCCGATTGCTGAGAAAATAGCATGAACATGCACTCTGCCAGTCAGGCTGCTGAGACCTGTCACATCTTCTCAGTGGTCTGACGAGGTCGGTATCACTGTGACGCCCTCCTTCACATGAAGCAACTGGGTCTTGCCCAGGCTACTCAGCTCCTAAGTAGCCAGTACTTGAACCACACTGCTATGCAGTTTCTCTGGAGTGCTGGCTGCAGACCACAGAGCTTCCGAGGCTTTGTGCCAAGCCCTTCTGGAGTGGCCAGGGCTATGTGTGGATCCAGGGTGACCGGGGCTATGTGTGGGTTAACTGGGAGCATTTTGTGATAGTTCCTAGGAAGCTTTGCACAAACTTTTGGTCTCCACCTTAATTTTCTCATAGGTCTTCTCCCATACTTTGTTGTGGGTTGGATGTTTCTAGGTGTGGATACATCAGAGGTTCTTTTGTCCTTTCACTTTATATTTGGGGATATTGAGGGTTGCCTGGTTCCTCTTGTTAGAAATGACACCGGAAAGTTGCAGGGGTCCAGCCTCAATCTGGCTACAAATGAACAGACACTAGACCCCTACTGATGTCTACTAGTCTGTTTTCCCACCTGAAGGCTGCTAATGCCGCCCCCCTCACACACGCACAACTAGAAGCTTAGAGTAGGAAATCACTCACAGCTAAGTCGTTCTGAAAGGTTGTGTGGGTCTGAGAAGGTTTAAAATAAGCAGGATGTAAAGCAGAGAGAGGAGCAAGTGTCTGAGGTAAAACGTGTCAGGTGTAGAGTGAAAGACAAGACTGGATTGAACTCGCTTGATTACGCAGCCAAAGAGGAAATGGTGGAAGGACAGTGAGTGGGGGTTTATAAAGACCATCCTCAGGAGGCTGAAGAGGTGGAGAACATGTACTGCTCTTACAGAGGACCCAGATACAGTTAGTTCCCAGCACCCACATGGGGGCCTCAGAGCTGTCTATTATTCTGGCTTTGGGAGATCTGATGCCCCTTCCTGGCCTCTGAGAGCAACTATCCCATGCACACACCCATCTACAGACACAACGAAGGATAAGAGTAAATTTTAGGAAGGTTGCTCCCTCCCTCAATCGGCACCTCTGCCTTTCACTACATGGGATCTCCAGTGCTCTAATTATGTCATGAGAACCCTTTGCTCACATGACAATGGGGAAGTAATCTAGTCATAGAGCCAGATATGCCTCCTCTGAGAACTTCTGGGCTCTCCAGGCCAGTCTCTCATCAGCACCCTGCCTATACCTTTCACCCTCTGATCTCTCCAGTTGTGGGTGCTGGCTAATTTGTCTGCCACCTCTCCTGAGGCTCTCAGCTCATGGGGCAAAGATTTTTACTTGGCTTTTCATTCCTTGCACTAAGAAGAGTGGAAGGCATTGCCCAAGGAGAATGAGTGAAGAATCTGAGACTTGGAATAACAAGGAGAAGCCAGACATGACACCTGACAGACCTGTGCAGGCATGGGTTCTGAGCCAGGGTGGGCTGTGGGAGCTTGTAATCAGGGATCTAGCCTGTCACCTTCTGGCTGAGATCACGCACAGTGAGAGAGAGAGGGGAGAGAGAGAGAGAGAGAGAGAGAGAGAGAGAGAGAGAGAGAGAG
>NC_034595.1:104803482-104824484 GCF_900095145.1 Mus pahari | reverse complement strand
AGAGAGAGACAGAGACAGAGAGTCCTCCTGTTTCTGATTGACTAATCCAGGCTATGTGCTTGCTTCTGGACCTATAATAGGCAACCTGAGAGTTTGCATGCTTATTGGCTGAAATAATCATGGACAAGGAAGTGAGCAGACTGCGCCTGCTGAGCTGAGCAGGCGTGAGTGGACAGACACATGGGTAGATCATTCAGACTTTGGTGCTGGGTTCATTAGAGGCTCATCAAGGGGCTCAGGAGAAACTCTACATCCTGGGTCACCTTTCTTTTCCTCAAGAAACACTTTCATGGGGTCCAACAGCAAGCCTTTTCTTAGTGCCCCACGGTGTTACCGCAGCTCTGTGTCAAAGCTGTGGAGCACAGGTGCTTCCCAGGTTCCCCTTGGGAAGGGAGATGCAGAGAAGTTAAACTTGCTCGAGTTAAACAGCTGGCCATCGAGAGCTGTGGGCCGTGTCCCTGTCCTGTCTCTGTTCCACACCAAGGCCCTCCTTCCTCCCAGATCTATTCCCCCCTACTCTGGTGTCCCCTCTTTCCACCTTTCTTCCTGTCTTCCTTTTCTCCCCTCCTTCCCTCCCTGTCCTCTTCCCCACCCCTCCTCCAGCTCTCTTCTCCTTTTCCTTCCTTCCACTCTCCTGACCTTTCCCTATCTTCTGTCCATCTCCCTCCCTCCTACTCTTCCTCTTCCCTCTCCCTTTTCTCTCCACCACCATCTCTTCATCTCCCCTCCATCCTGCCTTCTTCCCCTCTCTTTCTGCCCCACCCTCTGGCCCTTTCTCTCTATCCCTCTTTTCCCTCCCTCCCTCCTTCCCTCCCTCCCTCCATCCCTCCCTCCCTGCCCCTCCTCTTCCTCCTTCCCTGCGTCTCTCTCAGCCCTCCCTGACTCCTCCCTTCCCCCTCCATCTCTCCCTTCCATCCCTCCCTCCTTGCCCCTGGAGCCAGCAGCAGCTGCTATGTTTGCCACCATGCCTCTCAAATCACCCGCCAATGCTTGGAAAAATGCAAATAAAAGCAAGATTATGATATTTTTCGTAAATAAGCAATGTAGCAACTCAAATCTGGTTTGGGCTGTCAGCCGAATCCACCAGAGAGATATCGGTGTTGAAATATTTGCATACATTCTCGTGGAACATTTATTGTGGAATGCTGGGCTCCAGAAAAGCTCTCCTATAAATTATTCATTATCGAATCCAAATGAACCACCAAAGCCCTCCCACCCAACGGCTGCCATGTTTGCCTTATTATTATTATTTTTAACCTGAAGTGCTTGTCTTATGGAGTAACATTGTCCACCAGTGAGGGGCACACTTAGCCAGAGAGGTGGACTGTCTGACTCATGGGGGCTGACCTCATGCTCTGCCCTTTCACGTTTCGAGGAATCTTGGTTTCTTTGAAAGGATTTCCCTTGCTGGTGGATTGCTAATGTCCTTTCTAGCCTGGGAGCTTGGTGGTCACAGGGTTGCTGGGTGATACCCTTCACAGCTGACAACCTCCCAGGTCCTGCCCACAGAGACTGCTAGGGTTAAATTGTGTCTCCACCTTGTTGTAGGTGTGAATTGGGGTCTAGAGGGCACCCCTGAGATTTCTCAGGTCTGTGTTCAGATGATACATTGTATCTGTAGCAAGCAGATAGTGATGGAAACAGACAGCTTGCTGAAGGAAGGGGCTGAGGAGATGGCTCCATTGGTTTAGCACCTGTTGTTGAGCATAAGGTTCTGAATTCGGGTCCCCAGCTCCCACGTGGAAAAAATAGTTGAATGTAGCCATGCACCCCTACAACTTTAATGCAAGGGTATCAGAGACAGGCAAGGTACTTAGAATTCACCAGCCAGTCAGTATAACCAGTTAGTGAGTTCCAGATCTGATGAGAGAGCCTGTCTCAGAGAGATCCTACCTCAGTGAGAGAGCCTGCCTCAGTGGGAGAGCCTGCCTCAGTGGGAGAGCCTGTCTCAGTGACAGAGCCTGCCTCAGTGACACAGCCTGCCACAGTGACAGAGCCTGCCTCAGTGGGAGAGCCTGTCTCAGTGACAGAGCCTGCCTCAGTGACACAGCCTGCCACAGTGACAGAGCCTGCCTCAGTGAGAGAGCCTGCCTCAGTGGGAGAGCCTGTCTCAGTGAGAGAGCCTGTCTCAGTGACGGAGCCTGCCTCAGTGACACAGCCTGCCACAGTGACAGAGCCTGCCTCAGTGAGAGAGCCTGTCTCAGTGACAGAGCCTGCCTCAGTGAGAGAGCCTGTCTCAGTGACAGAGCCTGCCTCAGTGAGAGAGCCTGTCTCAGTGACAGAGACTGCCTCAGTGAGAGAGCCTGTCNGCCTGTCTCAGTGACAGAGCCTGCCTCAGTGAGAGAGCCTGTCTCAGTGACAGAGACTGCCTCAGTGAGAGAGCCTGTCTCAGTGACAGAGCCTGTCTCAGTGACAGAGCCTGCCTCAGTGAGAGATCCCATCTCAAAAGACAAGGCAGAAACCTGTAAAGGAAAACACTGATCTCAAGCCTGGCTCCCACACACAGGTAGGAAAATATTGAGCTGGGGATCAGCCCAGGAGATTCACCAAAATTCTGTTACAGACAGACAGACAGATAGAGATAGACAAACACCAAACAGGCTGGAGAGATGGTTCAGCGGTTAAAAGTTTTTGCTATTCTTTCAGAAGACTGGAGTTCAGTTCTTAGCACCCATATCTACTAGCTCACAACCACCCGAAACTAGATTCAGGGGATCTGACAGTCTTTTCTGGCCTCTGTAGACACACACATGCCCACACATTTGTACACACACACACACACACACACACACACACACACACACACACACACATGCGCGCGCGCGTAATAAGAAGGAATCTTAAAAAAATTAAAAACAAATAAATATGCTAAGTGGAAATATGGGCTGTGGCTCACCTTCTGAGTCTAGGGCCTGGTGTCCTACTAGAGGGATAAGGAAGTTGGCTTCCTAAACAGCCCCAGGATCTTTCTGGAAGCCAGAGCTAAGGGAGAGGGAAGCTTAAGCAGGCGCTTTGCCAGCATCTTCATCCTTCCCCTCGGAAGAGTCAAGCTGCATGTAAATATTTGCAGGATTAATTTCACAACTCACAAACGTATAACTGCAGGCATGAGAAGCAAGTCCCACTTGCTCAGGACACCACCTCAGACACAACGCTCTTCCCAGCCCTGTCTGGTCTTTCATGCAGTGCCCCTGGCAGGCCATGTACATCTTACCTTATGACCTCTTAAAGACCCTGCGGCAGAGGGCTGGCTCTGAGGTTGCAGAGATTGCTTTGCCTAAGGACCCAGAGCCTCCCATGCACCGGCCTTTGGGGACAGATAGGGTTTGTCTACCTAGAAAGTCCAGGGCCAGAGAGCAGTTAGAGCTAGGGGTGGAGGGTCAGGGGACACATCAGCTAGAATTACAGCTGAACAGGTAGCCTGGGACATCCTTTCTCTTCCTGCAGGCATTCCCATGGAAGACCAGCTGCTGGCCTGAGTCACGATCAAATGTGGCCAGTCTTCCACACCCATAGGCCTAGTGCAACAGGAAGTCCCCTCTGTGCTCCTGCGCAGGCTGTTCCTTCTGAGGGGACACCTGTTCCTCCACAGCCCTGCCCATGGAGTAGGGCCTGGCCAAGGCTTTAGGGCTCTGCCCAGGCCTTGCAAGGCTTTAAGGCACACACATACAGAGACTAACACATGCACACATATGCATGTGCACACACATACACAAACACACATGTGTACACACAGAAGCATGCACATGCAGATACATGCATGTACACACAGACACATACACACATACATGCATGTATGCATGTGCACATACATACATGCACACACATGGACACCTGCACAGACAAATACACACACATATGTATATTGTATATACAAATACACACATACACATGCTCCAGACCTCCAAGGAAGGGAGTGTTCCTGTCATGTGGAACACAAGCCTGACAGGCACACTGCAAACCATGACAGCCCCTTCAAGCCCAGAGCTGCTTTATGTGGAGTGGAAGAGAGAAAAAGACAATTTACAATTGCAAATTGTAACTTCTCTCTGCCAGCTCAAGAGACAGATGGTGAGGATGCATTCCAGGAATGAATGAGTTGGAACACCCCACTGAGTGGCAGAGGTGTGGCTCCCCACAAGGCCACTGCCATGCTCCCAACCTTGATCAGCTTTTGGGAGGCACCTGATTATACCCTCTCCTGTCTCCTCAGCATCCCCCTATCCTGCATGCTTACTACCGTGTCGGAGTCTGAACTTCAACACTACGTCAGTGCTGAAGCCCAGAGGGACAGGTATCTATGCTGCTTAGAAGCTGTTGGTAGGCAAGGTTGGGGGCAGACAAGACTCCTCCTTCCCACTTCTCAAATGAAGGACATCCTGCAGATGCCAGGACTCACTCCACCCTAAATTACAGCAAAAGATGCTCCAATATGGAGATACAGGAGCAGACTGGGTCACAGGGAGGAGGAGCCAAGGCCTTGGCTCTTGATAAGCAGCAGAGTGCAGGAAGTTTGGTGTGTCTGGCACCACATGACCCTGGATCCACCAAGGCCATAGGAGAAGCGTCCAGAACACCTGCATGCTGTTCTTTCCAGAAGCGGGTGGGGGGCTGGGGGGGAGGGAAGAAAGGCTCTGATTGCAGAATGAAGGGTCATCTTACCTAAGGCACTGCCAGCCTCAAAGCTTAGTCAGTGACCTCTGTGGCTGTTTAGAGGGTTGTCCCAGCAGAGATGACAAAGACAGACCCCTGAAGGGTGGTCACAAGTCAGAGCCCTGGCCACAAGAAATGGGAGAGATCTGTGCCTGAGGCCAGGCCAAACACCACTGCCACACAGCACTCTGGGTGAGGGCTAGAGTCAGAGCAGGCAGATGAGCCACAGTCAAACACAGTGCCACACAGACCCCACAGCCCAGGCTAGACCTCACTGTCATGGATAGGCCTTAAAGCCTTGCAAGGCCTGGGCAGAACCCCAAGGCTTTGGCCAAGCCCTACTCCATGGGGAGGGCTGTGGAGGAACAGGTGTCCCCTCAGAAGGAACAGCCTGCGCAGGAGCACAGAGGGGACTTCCTGTTGCACTAGGCCTATGGGTGTGGAAGACTGGCCACATTTGATCGTGACTCAGGCCAGCAGCTGGTCTTCCATGGGAATGCCTGCAGGAAGAGAAAGGATGTCCCAGGCTACCTGTTCAGCTGTAATTCTAGCTGATGTGTCCCCTGACCCTCCACCCCTAGCTCTAACTGCTCTCTGGCCCTGGGTTGTCTAGGTAGACAAACCCTATCTGTCCCCAAAGGCTGGTGCTCTGGGTCCCTAGGCAAAGCAGGGACCACGACACCTTGTCCCTCAGAACCAGCCCTCGGGTTGTTGTGTGTTGTTGCTGAGATGCCGTGTGCTCTGGGCTTTACCAGAACAGTTGGTATCACCTTTGCCAACACAATACTAGGTGCTTTTATTCGCGCGGATGGCATGAGATGTTTTTCCTCTCAGAATAGGAAATTACCACAGTGCTGCTAGAAACAGAAACCCGAAAACCCAAAGAGAACAAATTCCATGAGCAGAAGGGGTGGTTTCCGACTCTGCAGGAACTTCTCAGTGCCGAGCTTTCAAGTACACGAAGGTCCTCCTCTGGGTGAAAATGCAGCCCGGCCTCTGTGTAAATGTCTGCATTCACCATCAACTCCATGCATGGGAGGCAGGCCACTGGGCATACCACTGGTTAGGAAATACCCAGATTAGGGCTAGCCTCTGAGAGTGTTCGTGCAGAATTTCCTTGATTGTGCTAATTGATGAGGCAGATCTTTCTTAATGTTGGGTAAGACCATCATTCCCGGGTGAGGAAGCCTTGGCTATGTAACTGGAGAGGGCAAACCATCCTTCACAGTGGCTGTGGTGCTACCAGCTGCTTCAAGTCCTGCACACTGGGTTTCCCTGAAACAAGGGGTAGTGAGTGGACATTGTGAGCCACTGTCTCAGTTAGGGTGTTTTACTGCTATGAGCAGACACCATGACCAAGGCAACTCTCAAAGAACAACATTTCATTGGGGCTGGCTTACAGGTTCAGTCCATTATCAAGGCAGGAACATGGCAGCATCCAGGCAGGCATGGTGCAGGAGGAGCTGAGAGTTCTACATCTTCACCTGAAGGCAGCTAGCAGAACACTGACTTCCATGCGGCTAGGATGAGGGTCTTATGCCTGCACCCACAGTGACACACCTACTCCAACAAGGCCACACCTACTCCAACAGGAGCACTTCTAATAGTGCCACTCCCCGGGCCAAACATATACAAACCATCACAGCCACACAGCCCCTTCCTCCCTTAAGTTGCCTTTGCCAGGGGCAGAAATGAACCCAGAATGCATCATAGCAGAAGAGAGATGTAACCCTGGCAGGAACAGCTGAGTAGGTTGTTCTCTGGCATGCCATCGCCCGAGGACAAGTAAGCCAGGGCTTCTAGGACAATGCCGTGAGGTCAAACGGCTGCTTCTCCTCTCGTCTCTTTGTCCTACCCTTTCACAGACTGATAGGGCCACCCCGTCTTCTTAGAGGACAACTGGGCCCCAACTCCAGACAAGGGCGAGAAGGGAGAGCTTATATTCTTCATGTGCGGCTCACAGTGACTCTTTAGATACATGGCCACGAGCAGCTGCAAGGGATGCAGAAAGCATTTAACTGTTTAATCACGATCTAACTAAAAGCTATGTCCTGGGAGATGAGCACCCCACTCTCTCAGTATGGTTGGGGTGCCACAAAATGCCATGGAATAAAATGACTTTGGGGCAGCGCACTCGATGATTCATTGCTTAGGGGTGTTAAGGTGCTTTTGGACGTCCTGGGTGGTCTGGCCTCTCTTCTCTCTTGTACCTCTTATTGTGACAGAGACAATCTCCCAAGGACATCCCTGCCCCCTCATTATCTTGGATGTTGAGCAGAGGAAACAGGCTCGGAAGGAGTCCCAGAAAAGAGGGAGCCAGGAAGCCGGGAATCCTGAACACTCCAGAGAAGAAGGCATGCATGAAAATCTGTGCGGGCATAGAGCAAGAAGATGAGTGGCTGACCTATTGATGTGTGTGGACCTTAGGGAAACAGCCACAGTTTGTACTAAGAGAGGAGTCCAAGATGCCTGCCCCAGGAAGGAGGGGGATGGTGGGCTCAGCCAGAGACAGAGAGCATCAGGGTAGAAGAGAAGGTTGAAGGAGGTCCTCGGAGGATGGAGAGGGGAAATGTGATAGTTTGTAGATGCTTGGCCCAGGGAGTGGCCCTATTAGGAGATGTGGCCTTGTTGGAGTAGGTGTGTCACTGTGAGTGTGGGCTTAAGACCCTCATCCTAGCTGCCTGGAAGTCAGTCTTCCACTAGCAGCCTTCAGGTAAAGAACTCTCTTAGCTCCTCCTGCACCATGCCTGTCTGGATGCTGCCATGCTCCTGCCTTGATGATAATGGACTGAACCTCTGAACCTGTAAGCCAGCCCCAGTGAAATGTTGTCCTTATGAGAGTTGCCTTGGTCATGGTGTCTGTTCACAGCAGTAAAACACCCTAACTAAGACAGGCAACATATGAACGCTGCCGCCAGTGGCCAAGGAAGCCATAGAGCGAGAAACCAGGAAAGGTGAGTCAAGGTCAAACCTGGTCCTGACCCAAGAGCACACTCTACCCTCCCATCCCATCCTCAGAGCTCATCAGTCCTGTGGAAATCTTTTCTGGACCAAGGCCTAGAACCTGCCTCAGGGGCCAGTTTTATCCAGGAGAAAAAGCAAGCTGCTTCCACCTGGCTTAAACCTTCCTCGGCAGCCATGGTGCGCACATCTACAGTCCCATGTTCCAAGGGCCGAGCTTGGCGACATTCCCCCTGAATGGACGCGGATGCTTTCCAAGTAGCATTCTCCCACTGGGGGGGGGGGGGAGTGCACTCGGGGAGGGTGTCAGGGAAGTGGGATAAAGCGGAGGTGACATAAGTGACCCGCAAGGACGTCCAGTGGGTCACTTCCTTCTGCAGCTGAGGCTGCTGAGCTTCACACTGTCTTATCCCCCCCCCCCAGACCTTCCTCTGCTCTAGCTCTAGTAGCAGCAGCTGGGGTGTGTATGTGTGTGTGTGTGTGTGTGTGTGTGTGTGTGTGCTTCACCCACCATCTGGAGATGTGTTTCCCCAAAACTTAGGGGAGAACACCCATCTCCTCAGAGGCATGGAGATGTCATCTCCCTTGTAAGCTGAACATTTTAGATTATCCTCGTTTAATTTGACTAATTTAGGAGAAGAGCTGAGATAATTTGTCAGCGTGGCATAGTCTCTTGGAGAGGCATTAATATTCTGATTCCAAGAGGGATGTGTGAATTCCTCAGCTACAGATAACACTATTATATTCTAAATTCTTTCCCAGAATTAGTACAGATGGTTAAAAATACTCTCCCTTTAATTAATCTTCCTAACAATAGTTTTGTGAATACAAATAGATTATTAGCTCCATTCAAGAAGGGGCACACAGCAAAGCAAAGCCAGGTTGGATCCCACTACAGTCCTGCAGATGGGTGGAGAGGTCTTGGAAGGTACTGGGTCTCAGGGAGGCTTAGGGTCACAGGCCCAGGTACAGAAATAGAACTTTGTGCCACCTTTTTCTGCTTTAGTCTTGTGGATGCTCTCAGTTTGACTGTCTTTCCCAGGTAAGCTAAAGAGAGCTGCCTTTTGCCTGAGGAGCCTGGGCTGTATTGAGATTCCTGGTGCCACTTCTGTGTCTGCCTAGGAAGCCCTTGTCCTTTCAGGAGTAACCAGGTGCAAGCGAATGTCTGTTCAGATGGGGCATAGAGACAGACTAAAGATATTATCCTTCTCAAGTCTAGCCTAGTGAATCGATGAGGGTGTTTGGGGGAGGGTTACTAATGGGTGCATGGGTGACTCAAAATCACTCTCGTGACTGCAGCCTTACTGATGGCTCAGGAAAGGAGCACCCCTGGGACCTAAGGAAGGCAGCACCCCCAGAACTCCCTGCATGCCTTACAGCTAAGATGACAGGAGAGCCTCTTCTCCTAGCAGTTACTACTTGTATGGCCTTGGGTAAGACCCTTGTGGATCCTGTAAATTTCAGGGCCTTGTAAGTTTTGCTTACTTCTTTCTTTCACTTACTTCCCAAGTCTTAGCATCCTCCCCTTCTCTCTCATGCGGGAGTTTGGAGCATGGTGGGACTTTTCTTGGCTCCAGTGTACTAGATCCAGGATCCTAATTAACGTGCCATACGCCTAGCCATTAACAAAGGTCAGGTGTAGAGGTCCTGGAAGGCTTCAAGTTAGTTCTCATGCCAATGAAGATTAAAGCATGGATTCAGGGAGCATGCAAAGTGAAATCAGGCTTAGGAGAGTTACAGCTAGGCATGGAGGTGTGTGTCTGTAACCACAACACTCTTATTTCTACCATGTCGGTCCTAGGGATTGAACTCAGGACATCAGGCGACCTTTACCCTTGAAAGCATCTCACTGACCCTAAATTCCCTTGTTTGGAAAGGAACTTTCCCTTGAGCAGCTGTCTCCTCCCTCTGCTCATCATCCAAGGTGGCTGGATTCTTTGTGACAAATCTTGCAGAACAAGAGGCTACAGAGACATGTGTCACTATAACGACACACCTCAACCAATTACCTTCCAGAGAGGAAAGGTCTGTGTCAGCTCACACTTTCAGAGGTTCATTCAGCCTGTGATCAGTTGACCTGTTGCTGTGGGTCCATGGTGAGGCACGGCAGGATGAAGAGTGTGCTGGAGAAAACCGCTCCCCTCGCGGTGGGTGGGAAGCAAAGAGAGGAAGAAGAGGGACCCAGGCTTTCAGCATCCCTTCAGGAGCATGACCCCAGTGACCTCACTTCCTCCCGTTGTATCCCACCCCCTAATGGTTTCCCCCATACCACAAGCATCACAACCGACTCTTCAACACATGCCTTCAAGGGGTGCTCGAGACCAAACTCTAGCAATAGCTATTATACAACACACCCACAGTAAGCTGCCCCTTCATATATCAGTGAGAGATTAAGAAAAATGTCTTGCAGACATGTCTACACACCAACCCAATAGCGGTGATTTATCAGTTCTCTCTTGCCGGGTATGTCTAGATTTGTGTCACATTGACACAAACTCTGGCATTATAGTAACACAAGGGTTGGAGTTTAAATCTATGACATCTGGATAGATTCTGGATAGGCATGGCAGCTGCCTATAATCCAAATACTCAGGAGGTGAAGGTGGGATCCTGGAACCAAGATAGATAGCTAGACCAACTCCATGGTGGACTCCGGATCCAAGTGAGAGATCTTAACTCCATACATAAGGTGGAGAGAGTTGGAAGAAGACATGTAACATCAACCTATGGCCTCCATGTGTGTGCATTTATGTAAATGTGTGCCCCAAACATAATAACATGAACATGCACACACACACACACACACACACACACACGCTATTAGTTAGGGTTCTATAGCGTCACAGAACGTATGGAATGTCTTTCTATATTGAGGGAATTTATTATGATGACTTACAGTCTGAAGTCCAACTAACCCAATGATGGGCAGCTGTGAACAGGAAGTCCAAGAATCTAGTCATTGCTCAGTCCTGCAAGGCTAGTTGTTTCATCTGGTCTTCTGAAGAAGTAGATTCTAACAGATGTGCTGTCAAGTAAGTGCAAGCAGCAATGAAGAGCAAATCTTCCTTCTTCCAATGTCCTTATGTAGGTCTCCAGCAGAATGTGTAACCCAGATTAAAGGTGTGTACCACCATGCCTGGATCTGGGACTTGTTTTCTCCCAGGCTGACCTTAATCTCAGAGATCTCCTTGCCTTAGTCTCCTGGGATTAAAGGCATGTATTACCTTGCCTGGGCCTAAGGTTTTCATGGCCACTATGTCTCAAGATCTCCATGCCAAGATCCAGGTCAGAAACTTGTGTCTTCCAGCCTCAAGATCTGGACACAGGTGAGTCCTCCAATTCCTGATTGTAGTTCATTCTAGATATTGTCATGTTGATAACCAGGAATAGCCATCACATGCAACGCACGTGCGTGCACACACACACATGCACACACATTCACACACACACGGGGAGAGAGAGAGAGAGAGAGAGAGAATACTGAATATGGCACAGTTTCCAAAGAGACAGGCTGAGATGCGGTTATCACACTGTTTACAAACACGTTTGAGGAATGGATGTGTGCAATCCATCAAATGCCACCGCAGGTCTAATTAAGCTCAGAATTAGGAAGAAGAGAGGAGTAGAGCATGTTATGCATCCTCAGCCTCTCTTGAGACATGGGGTGCCTAAGATTTGTCTGTCACAGAGCCCTGAGTTCTGTGAAGCTGCCCCATGCAGGTGGCAATAGCAGTGTTCATGATGGAAAGAGGTGCCATGTGCTGGCTGCAGGCAAGTGAAGGTTAACGTGTGACTTATTCCCATCTAAATTCCCAGACCTCTGGCTAAGAACTCTGCCTTGGGGCCCCTCACACTATTGTCAGTCCGTGGGGAGGAAGCAGAGGAGAGGTGTGGACGGAAACCTGTATCTTAGTTACTTTTGTATTGCTGTGCAGAGACACTGTGACCGAGGAAACCTATAGAAAGAAGAGTTGATTGGAGGCTCCTGGTCTCAGAGGGTGAGTGAGTCCATAACCATTATAGTGGGGAGCAAGGCAGCAGGCAGGCAGGCACGGTGCTGATCACTTGCATCTGAAACAACGACCATATGGCAGAGGGAGACTGTGATAGTTTGTAGATACTTGGCCCAGGGAGTGGCACTATTAGGAGATGTAACCTTTTTGGAGTAGGTGTGGCCTTGTTGGAGTAGCTGTGTTACTGTGGGTGTGGGCTTAAGACCCTCATTCTAGCTGACTGGAGGTCAGTCTTCCACTAGCAGCCTTCAGATGAAGATGCAGAACTCTCAGCTCCTCCTGCACCATCCTTGCCTGGATGCTGCCATGCTCCTGCCTTGATGATAATGGACTAAACTTCTGAACCTGTAAGCCAGCCCCAATTAAATGTTGTCCTTATAAGAGTTGCCTTGGTTATGGTGTCTGTTCATAGCAGTAAAACCCTAACTAAGATAGAAGTATTAGGAAATAGTGTTGGCTCCTAAAAACTCTAAAGCCTGTTCCCAGTGATATACCTCCTCCTACAAGACCACACCTCCTAATCCTTCCCAAGCAATTCCACACCTGAGGACCAGGTATTTCAGCATATGAGCCTGTGAGGGCCATTCTCACTCAAACCACCATAGCTTACTCAGTAGGATGCATCTCATTCCCACCCGTGGTCTATTGGCAGGCCACAGAGACATGACTAGCTTGTGTGTAAGAGGTTGGGGAAGGGAACCATAGATGCATAGATGACTGCATAGATGACTGACTACACCATGGGAGGAAATGAAACTTCAAACTGCTTTGGTGACCCAAGTGAAGCCAGGGCAGAAGGACTCATGTCCCCACTGATGTAAGACCTTTCTGTGTGGTCACAGGGAATTCTTGTTGCAATACCACGGGTTCTGTTTCATTATGGCCACAAGAGTGGGGCTGACCCCAAGAATGTCAACCCTCAAGAGTGTCCCATTTTCTCTGATGTTATAGATTGTACGGTGTTGAAATGTTGATGTTTTAGCCCTAGCCCTCTTGGGTGCAACCGAGTTTGGAAATGGGGTTGTTATGGTTTGGATTTGAGATGCTCCCCCTACCCCAGACTCCAGTTCAGTTACTGTTGTGGGAGGTTACGGACCCTTCTGGAGGTGAAACTTGATGGGAGGGAGGAGGTCCTTGTGTGGGTTCTTGAAGATGCACCATCCCTGGCCCTTCTGATGTGCCCTCGGCTTCCTGATCATCCCTGATGTGAATATCAGTCTCTGTCACATTCTGTCGTGGTGCCCTGGTCAAGCTCACAGGAGCAAGTGACCAGCAAACGACCCCCTCCCCCCAACCCTGAACTCACGACAAAGGATCCTTCCTTTAAGTTAGACTCAGGAGTTTGGCCACTGATAACACAGAAGCAAGCAACACAGTTAGCAGAGTTAGGATGAGGTCACTGGAGGGAGTATTAGTCCAATACGACCAGTATCCACCCAGGTTAACAGAGACACATGGCAGAGTCACGTGGCAAGGCTGCAACTGGGAGGCTACAGATGCAGCTGAAGAATGATGAGGATTTCCAGAAACAACTGGAAGTTGGGAGAAGCCATGGTGCACTTGACCAGTCACAGGTCCCCAACTCAGTGACCTGGAGGGACTCCTGTCCGTCTGCATTCCACTCTAGACAGCTGCCCCTGTCAGTGCACCGCACTTTCCGTGCTCCCCGTTAGTGCTCCCCCTCGGTTCTCCCTGAGCACTCTCCATTCTCCCCGTCTGTGCTCCCTAACCCATCTACCATAATCCTGGTAGTATCTCCAGTATGCCTGTGACTTCAAGACCTGCCGAGATCCATATTCTAGACATCTAGTTCCCAGACCCACGGCAAAGTCATTTCCCATTTCACACTACTCAATCTGTGCGGCACTGTTACAGCAAATACATCTAATACATCAGTGGTTGCCTGGTGGGACTCTGCAGATGTCTGTTTCGCACCCATCTCCTTTACACGCAAATGTGCCCATCACACACCTGATATGAGCCCTGAAATGTGCTGCAGCCAGAGTTACAGAGTGGAAGAGAGACAGTGAGATGAATGTCCAAGGTCCACGTGCTAAGTCCAGAAGTAATGTGGTACTGTTGCCATAGTTGCCACAGGCAGGGCACCTCAGGAGTCCTGGGAACAGTGGCACATCCTGGCAGAGGAAGTGTCAGCACACCTGGAGCAGATCAGGCTGGAATGGCCCAGGTAGCACAGATGTTGAGGCAGCTCCTCCAGGTAGCTAGCTGAGCCTGGGGCCCGGATGGAGGTGAGGCTTTGTGAGTTATGATGAGTGCTGAGTTGCTCCTCATGGCTGGATATAGAGTTCCAGAAGCCAATTAAGGAGGAGAATGGGGGTGGGGAACCATAGGGGTTAGGAAGGACCACTTTGGGAATGGATATGTAAACCTAGGTGAGATAAGGTAAGGTAAAAATGCCCTCAGAAAGGGGACGATGTAATGTCATATTTTGTTTTAAATCCTTGAGAACATTCTAAAAGAAAATAGGAAATGATCTGAGCTGTTGACACCCATGTCAGTCTTGACCACTGAGGTTGCCTAAGACCCATCTTCCTCTGCCCTAGACATCGAGTCATCAGCCACGGTGCTTACCATGCCCGAGGCACTGGTTTCAGTTCAAGGAGGTGAATCGAGAGTCGGTTGTCCAGACACAGGAGAGACCTACAGCTCAGTGTAGAGAAGGAGAGAATGAAGTCAGTAAAGGATCAGAGTTAGTTACCTCCTAAGTGCCTGGGCCCAGTCCTACTGCAGACTTCCGAGGAATCTTGAGCAAGACACCTTGAAGAAGAGATAGGTTGTGTGTATCTTCCAGCCCAGCTCCCAGGCATCATTTTCTGAGTGTTCTCCCTATGTGCAGGACATTCTACGACACTGCAGTGGGCACTGGAACAGAGTACAGAGCTTGAAAGTAGCAGGGGTTGCAGAAACCAGCCACGCCCACGGAACTGTCCCCGCCCACGGAACTGTCCCCGATCGCAGTGCTGAAATCTCTGGCCAGTGTGCTGCCTGCTATAGTTCGCGCATTGGCTGACTTCAGAGCCCCATGTGTTCCAGACTTGCCCAATCCGCCACTGTGGTGCCCAAAGGCACAAGAGAGGTGTGAATCTGCTAACCTTGCTACTGTCCCTGGTCCTGAGAGGTGGGAACTGGAATCTGGCATTTCTGTCCCCAGCTTGCTCTGGGTCTCTCACAGCCTTCCTGAGCTGTGCTGCTGACTGACACCAGGGCCTATCCTTGGGGTAATGAGCTGAAGCAGAGAACACTAAGAAGGTGGAGCGTCGCCTCCCTCCCTAGCAGCATCAGACCAAGCTCTGCCATATCAGTGTCAGCCATTAGGGGCATCCCTGCCTCCCAAGAGGAGTGGGACCTTCCTGCTGCTGGAGAGTTTGGCAGATAGAGCCAAAAAGTCTTAGGTGCACTCACACAATGTCTCCTTCTCCAGACTCAGGGCCTCAATCTTTCTTTACCAGTTTTCTGCATAAGCCTAGGAGACCCATAAGCGTGTTCAGCCTCTTCTGCAGGCCTCCCACCCAAATACATTACAGGCCTGACGGGCAGCTCCGATCTGCTCTTTGGCTGTTGCTGTCATGGAGGAACTCTGGCACTGAGAGCAGGCTTTGGCAGGTCACTGTCAGACTTGGGTATGTCTTCAAATCTAAGCAGTTAGAGAAGCCAGCACATGCCCTTGTTCTGACAATTCTCCTTGCTTCCTCACACTGGCTGTCCCCAAACCAATGTTCTCTTCACGCCTTTGCCTCCTAACACACTGCCCGCTACCACAGGAAAATCCCCATCACCTACAGAATGCTAACACTTCAAATGTTAAGCCTGAGAGGCCTAACTCAAGTGACATCAGCAACTACATTATGATGAGGTAGGCCTTTGTCGATATGTGACCAGATCCATATTGAAGGTTCTGTGCCAAGGATTTAATGCTGAATAGTCTTGAGTATTCTGGTGTGTGTGTGTGTGTGTGTGTGTGTGTGTGTGTGTGTGGTTTGTCAAGTACACCAAAGATTCTTTCCTCAGACCTCTCTTGTATTCTACACTGTGGATCACTCTGGAATTCCACAGGAGCAGAGCCCCAGCTTAGAACTTGAGTGTAGTTACTGTATGGTAACTGGTACTGATAAACAGAGGCAGGGACAGCAAGCATGGACCAGGCAGGACGGTAGCTCAACAGGTTAACTGCAGCTGTGTAGTGGGTTTGGCCTAACACTGCTTGCATTCTAATGTTAATGTGGGTCCCCAAAACTGCTTACATGAGGGTCCGCACATAGCTTCTGGGAACCTGCCTCCAGTTGGTTCTGATTGGTGAATAGAAATGCCAGACAGAGGCGGTTTTTTTGTTTTTTTTGTTTTTTAAATTTCCCAGGCTTGGGACTGGGAGAAAGGACGAGAAAGAGAGTAGATCTGCCAGGTGGGGAGAATGTGGAAGAGAGGAGAGACATTATGCCTGAGAAGAGTGCAGGACAGAGAGGCATGACCATGGGAAGGAGCCGGGAGAAAGTGGCCCGGAGCGGGGACCAGAGTGTGACCTGGTTGGGCAGCCCTCTCGATCCAGAGCAGCCAAGATGGAATATAGAGTTTAGTAAGTAATACCTCGGGATTATTGTCGGGAGGTGGATTACCTGTATGGAGGTTAGGGAGTGGCCCAGCTGTTGTGCTGACTAAGGTATATCAAAATATAAAGACTGTGTATGTCTTTCATTCTAGAATGGAAACCATCGAGAAGGGTAGCAAACCCGCTACTGCTGGGATTTATTACTTAGTTAATTCAACGCAGCTGTTTAACTGAGCTTCGGTTCTAGGGAGGACCCTGTGAGCTCCATGTATCCCCTCACACTCGTGCCTCTGATGGAAGTGAGGTTGGGCCTTTCACCCAACAATCCCTCCCCCTGTGTTTCAGACCCCCATCCCAGCCCCCAGGGAAATCTCTCCCTTACTTCCAGGCTGTGCCAATACAAGGTAGAGTAAGTTGTCCAAGTCTCTTCCAAGAAGGCTGCAGGCCCTCAGAGAGCTGGGCCCCCGTGTGTGAGATGGGGATCTGTCCAGTGCCGTGGTGCTGAAGTCAGGCTGCTTGCGAGGTGTGTGTGTGGGGAGGGGATGGGGAGGGGGGTTGTCCAGCAGGATGTGGGTCTAAATCCCAAAACTTCTACATGCTTCTCACCTTCTCAGAATCTGGATCTTCCTCAACCTCTCTCCAAGTCTTTACTAGTCAATGCTAATTCCCCCATGGACTTGAATTATTAGGGGCACGTGGCTTCTGTATTCAGATAGCAGAGGGCAGCACCCAAGCTGGGCACCTGTTGGCAACTTATTTTTGGCTCCTGCTTGTGTCAGAAAGACAGAAAGATGCCGGCCAACCACTGTATGGCACACGAAAAAAGCCTCACATTTGAGCCCCGATTTTGTATTTTGGTTGAGTAGTCAGCAGGATCCCCAGGGGATGTCAGGCCAGGATGCTGTAATCTCTGGCTAGGATAAATAGCTGCTGCCCCAGTTTCTTCAGTCTGAGCTCCTGGAGACAAGTGTCAGCTGTTTCATCAAAAACAAAGCGCTCCCTGGGGGACAGTAGGCAGTTCACCTGTGAAGGGTATCGCAGGCTCCTCCACGTCTCGGAAGTCTGCCCTAGTTTTCTCTTCGCCAGTTTCGCCCTTGAGTTATACATCTCCCAGCCAGAGAAGAGATGGCATCTCGCCCCTCGTGAACAAAGGGATGAGGAGCAGCACATGACAGGGGTTGCAGACAGCTCTCTGAGAAATGAACTGTAGGTGCGACCTTGCTGATGGCAGATCTTCCTTGTTGACAGGACAGAGAAGGTTCTGGGGTACCACGTGGGCGCAGGGGATACTGGCGAGCGGGGGTGGGGCGTGTGCAAGGGTGGGGGTGAGATGTTCATGTGTATGCATGTGAAGGCTAGAGGTTGACCTCAGGTCTTGTTCATTCTTCTTCTTATTAACAATAATGATAATGATTATTTTTATTTTCATTAAATAATTAATTTTAAGACTTTTGTGCATATTTTGCCTGCATGTATATCTGTGTGCCAAATGTATACCTGGTCCATATGAAGGCCAGAGGAAGAATGTGTTAGATCTCTGGAACTGGAGTTATGAATGGTCGTGAGCTGGGAATTGAACCTCGGTTGTGGAAGAGCAGTCAGGGTTCTTAACTGCAGACTCATCTCTCTAGCCTCTCCTACATTTATTTATTTATTTATTTATTTTGAGACAAGGTCTCTCCCTGGCCTGGAACTTCAAAAAGGGCTTGTCTGGCTGGCCAGTGAGCTCTCGGGATCCAGCTCTCTCTGCCTCCTCAACACGGTGGCTCCCTTGCCTGGCACGCATGGCTATGATGGTTCACCCTCATCACCTGGCACCTTGAGGCAGGGCGAGGGATGAAAGGGTGGCTTCGGATGCAGGGAGCTCTAGGAGCAGCCGCCTTCTTTGATCTGCCTGCTTAAAATTTCTGTCCCTGCAGTAGCCTCCCTTCAGGCTTTTTCAGTGCTGCAGGATTTCCAAATCCTTCTTTAAACAAAGATCAAAAGGGAGCCAGCTGCTGGCCTCAGCCCCTCTTTCCTGCTGGCCATCAAGTCTGTTGGGATTTGAGTTGAAAGTCCGGGTGAAGGACCCCTGCGGATGAGGAATACTAGGCTGGGGGAATTCTGAACCCTTCAGAAAACCTGGGCACTGGCTACAGAGTCCAGCCCCACCCACCTTTCTCAGAATCTCTAAATAACTTGTGGGCTAAGCACAGGGATGTCAAAGCCCTGGAAGGTCAGGGCCACAGGGATTGTTTTCTTTTGTAGGCTTGGAGCTGAGACTCTGAGAAGCAGGAACAGCTTGTCTAAGATCACACAGCAAGTCTGATCTGGGGGTCAAACTCTGGGAATTTGGATTCCAGCCCCCGTATGGAGCTACCTCGCTTCATTGCCCAGGGAGCAACGGTCCCTCTTCAGCCTGACACCAGCTCCTGCACTTGGTGTTGCCTGGCGTTTTGGAGTCTTAGCACATATCATGGACAATGGCGCATGTCAGGTCTGGTGGACCTGGGGCATGGAAATGGAGCAGTCCATAGGTATATCTCATCACCCATTGTGACTGTGCTCCAATGAGGAAGAAAACGCTGTGTAGGTAATTCTGGCTCAGGGTTAGTGGTAGGTTAGACATGGAACTGAAAAGCAGTTTTTCCTTGGTCTTAAGAGAAAGACAAAGAGAACCGAGCTCACCCACCTGGGAGGCACAGTCCCTGACTTGCTCTGTTTAAGGGGAGAAGGAACCCCAGCCTGACTGTGGAGGTGGGGAGTCAGAGGAGGCACATGTGTGGGTATCATGAGAGCACACAGAGGGTATGGGGTTATAGTGCAGTAGTCTTGAAGTTGGCTGAGCATTTGCTGTGGAAAAGAGAAATCTAAGGAGACAGCCATAAAGGTTGAGCTGTCAGGTTCTTGCACTGTCCTCATGGCCTCTGAAGTTTCCAGACACTCTGAGTCGGTTGTTTTCAGCCCTTTCCCTCAGATCACAGGGAGGCCCGAGGACACTGAAAGACTGAGGAATGATGAGCAAGCTCCCTTCCAGCACCATACATACATACACACACATACACACACACACACACACACACACACATACACACAAACACACACACATACACACACCACACATTCATGCACTCTCACACACATACATACATACACATGCACTTGTGTGCACTCACTCATACGCACATGCACACACTCACACACATACACTCATACTCACATATACATGCACATGCATGCACACACATGCACTTATACACTCACATACATGCACTCACACACTCACAAGGCACTTGCACTCGCATTCACACACATTCACACACATGCACATGCACACATAAACTCTCATACACACTTATACACACTCATATGCACATGCACACACACATGTACACACAATGCACTAATACACTCACATACATGTACACACAATGCACTAATACACTCACATACATGTGCTCACACACACATACATACACATGAATGTGTGCACACACTCATATGCACACCCATTCATACTCATACACACATATACATGCATGTGTTTGCACATACACACTCACATGCACATGCACACAAACACATACACTCATACACACATATACATGCACATGCATGTACACACACATGCACTTATACACTTATACTTATACACTCACTCACATACATGCACTCACACACTCACACAGGTAGTTGCATGTACACTCACACACATTCACACACTCACACACACTCATACACACATACACATGAACGTGTGCACATACACCCACATACATACACATATGCACTCACTCACTCTCACACATGCACATACACATGTATACACACTCTTACACTCTCCATGTGTACACATACATACACATGGCACACATCTATACGCTCTCTCAAGGGTGCATTGTGTACTTACCATGCCCACATACACACACAAGAACATACCCTTCCTAAGACTTGCCCTCCAGGGATCGAAGGACCTAGGGCTCTACTTTTTTTAACTATAAATATAACAATTTTATTGAATATTAGTTGCAATGCTAAATGATTCTCTGCATATCACATAGTAGGGCTGCTCTTTAAGGCATCCTTGTTGATGTGTGCTGACTGCATTCCTACCAGGAAGCAGAAGGGGGCCTTTGTAGCCATGGCAGCCTGGTGGCTCCTAGGCAGGAGAGCACATCAGAGAGAGTCAACCACAGTGTGGCCTTGAGAAGTGGGAGAATGCTGGGACCATGCTTTCTGCACTGCTGGCCAACTGATGTTGATACAATTACCCCTTGGACAAACGTTATTGAGCACCTACTACCCCACCCTGCTGTCCAGATAGAGCTAGAGGAAAAGCAGGATGCACCTGTGCTGGTACAGCTGCCATCTGGGAAAGAGGTAACAACTGTGTGCGTGTGCGTGTGTGTGTGTGCGCGCATGTGGTGTTGATTCTTGGCAATCACACACCTTGGTTATTTTTTTGAGGCATGGTCTCTCATTCACCTGAAAAGTATCAAGTATGCTAGGCTCATCTGGGCAGTGAGTCTAGGAATCTACCTCTCTGCCTCCCCAGTGCTGCAGTTATAAACATGCATTCACCATGTTCACCTTTTTTTTTTCCAAAAACAAAAACAAAGGTTCTAGGAACAAACTCAGGCCTTCATTCTTGCAAAGCTGAGTCCCCTCTCCACTCCTAACAACAGTCTTCAATATAGCAAAGTGTTAAGGTGGGGTGGGGAGAGAGAGAGAGAGAGAGAGAGAGAGAGAGAGAGAGAGAGAGAGAGAGAGAGAGAGCAGTACCAGGCTCCTGTCAAGAGGAAAGCAGAGAGGAGAACTGCAGGGGGGGCCTC
>NC_034595.1:104797701-104803460 GCF_900095145.1 Mus pahari | reverse complement strand
GTTCTAGGAACAAACTCAGGCCTTCATTCTTGCAAAGCTGAGTCCCCTCTCCACTCCTAACAACAGTCTTCAATATAGCAAAGTGTTAAGGTGGGATGGGTCGAGAGAGAGAGAGAGAGAGAGGGAGAGAGGGAGAGAGGGAGAGAGGGAGAGAGGGAGAGAGAGAAGAGGAAAGCAGAGAGGAGAACTGCAGGGGGGGCCTCCCTCAGAAGACAATCCATAGGGGGAGGTTGGGAGGAGGGGCAGGAGGAGTGGTGTCACTTTAATTTTTTTCAAACACCTATTTTAATGGTGGTTCTTAAACTCTTTAACCTTCCTTGTAACCCACCACCCACCAGAGGTAATGGAAAAGAAAGGATACATGGACCCCTTTAGAAAGGTTCTTTGGAGCAACTCCCATCTGTGTTGTCTGGAAATTGGGAGTTCAGTTCACAGGCCAGCAGGTAGCGGCAGCTCAATCCACTGGCAAACACCTCACAACTACACCAGCAGTCCAGTTCAGTAGAGTTGGGGTACCAGCAGCTGCAGCGCTACCTAGCAGAGACAGCCAGGCCTCAGCCTCAGCTTGAGTCAGCAGGAGGGACCAGAGAAGAAGGCCAGAAGGAATTCTTGGCTGTGCCTCTCTCAGGGAAGCAAAGATCAGCAAAGACGCGAGAACCACATGCCTTGAACAGCCAGCTGTACCAGCAAGCCAAGCTCAGCCTCCATCACTGTCCGTTGAGTCCTACTTTGACCCCTCCAAACATCGCGCATCCTCCGTGGGTCTGTCTCAGCTGACATCACTCTGCCAATCAGCCTGAGTCCGAGGAAGCAGCAAGAAGCTGCAGCGCAGTGCCAGAAGGTTTTTGGTGTCTCTCTCTATGGAGTCCTGACAAATGCAGCTCAACTATGCACTGTGAGGCAGACCAATAATACATGCATGTCCTTAATGAAGAATCTTTCACCACATGCCCTTTCACATGCTTACTTTAGCAGAATATCCTTTCACCTGTGTCTGCTTCAGCCAAACATCCTACCTTCATGAGTTGGCCTTAGCCTTTCACCCATGTTCACTTCAGTTAAACACTCCTTCCCATGTTTGCCCCAGCAAAACACCATCCGAACAACTTTCCAAAGAATCCATAAGTTTCCACTTCAGAGTAGCAGAGCTGTCTGGGGGAAAGCCCAGCAAGGGCAAATGTCCTGAGGCAGGAGCATGCTCCAAGCTGCAGGAGCAGCAAGGGGGCATACAGCTGGAGCCGGCTGGGGATGGGACAGTGCTGTTGAGACGGCAATGCTTGTGGAGGTCACATCCCAGGGACCCAGGTGGTGCCCATCCTCCCATCACTCCATCCTCCCATTCACTCCATTCTCCCATTCACTCCATCCTCCCATCACTCCATCCTCCCATTCACTCCATCCTCCCATTCACTCCATCCTCCCATTCACTCCTTCCTCCCATCACTCCATCCTCCCATCACGCCATCCTCCCATCACTCCATCCTCCCATTCACTCCATCCTCCCATCACTCCATCCTCCCATTCACACATCTGCAGGACTTACTCTGTGTGATCCAGAAGCCATGATGGTTTGGATCAGAGGAACGATGCCGCACATAATGCCAGTGTCTGGAGCTACAGGACCTGGAGCCTCCACTAGCTGGGCTGAGGAGGCTGGTTAGCTTTGAGGGCTAGAATGAGGGCTCCGTTTGGGCATGTAGAGGGACCAGGAGTCGGCAGAAAGGTGTGGATGTTGGATAAGATGGGACATGGGGTTGAGAGATCTGAGAGCAAGGCCAGACTGAACGGTCTCTCCACGGGTCCAGTGTGGGAAGAGAGCAAAGAGGCTCAAGAGTGAAAAACCTGGCCCTGTGTCGAGACACGGGGTAGGAAGGTCTGGAGCTGTGCTGCCCTTGTCTGCTCCTCTGTTCTGCACTTCCTCAAGGAGGTTTATTTTCCCGCCTCCAGCCTCAGAGCGGTTGATCTCCTGAATCTGGCTAGAGGCCTCTTGATTGGTATGGTGGTTTTCCTGCATATCTGTTAGCTTCTGCTGGGTAACAAGCAGCCTGGATACACAGATGTTGTAAGGCTGCAAAGCACAGCATTGGTTATCCCGGCCTGGCTGGTGGCTGCATGCTCTAGCTTGGGCAGCCTGCCATTGGAAGGAAGGTGCATATGACTGGATGTTGACCAAGCCCCCTTGCTTTTCCTAGTCATGACTCCTGTCTTTCAGATCGCTTGCTTGGCTTGGACACATAATGGCCTTAGAGGAGGCAAGGACAAGAGTGGGGAAGGTTGGGACTGGGGTGTGGCTCAGCTGGGAGAATGTTTGTTTAGCATTCATGGAGTCTCAGGTTCAATCCTCAGCATTACATCAACCAGCCATGGTGGCTCACACTAGTCACCCCAGCCCTTGCATGGCAGAGGCAGAGGATCAGTTGATATTATTTTCTTCTACATAGTGAGTTCAAGAGCCCTGTGCCCCCACCCCCAAGATAGTAGGAAGGTTCTGAGAGAAAGGCAGGGACAGCTCCCTGGTTTTGAGAATATGGACTGAGTGTGGGCTTCCCAGGGAGGCTGGGCTCCAAGGGGTGACAGTTTTTAGCAGGCTTCCAGAATGTGCCAGTGCAGTGTGGATTCACTCCAACTCAGTGTGCACATCCTGAGCTCTCTGAGGGCAAAAGCCCACACCACCACTGTGAGACCTAGGCCTCATCCAGCACGGGTGTGGATCTGCTCTCAGATTCTGGTAGCAAACACGGTGAGGCTCCCAGCCATGCTAATAGCAGCCATTCATTCATCCCATAGCCATTAGCATGTGGGGGTCTCCTCCTCTATGGGGATGTGCCTTTGATTTGGATTGTGCATGTCAAACTGAATCACATTCAGTGCACAGCAAACTTGGTGGCTAATTGTTTATTCTGCTAGACAAAGGTTATCTGGAGGGACACTAGTGACATAGACTCTTGGAGCTACCAACTCTCTCTCTCTCTCTCTCTCTCTCTCTCTCTCTCTCTCTCTCTCTCTCTCTTGCTTGGCTGGGAGATGGGGACACTTTTACCTGCTACTTTGCAGGCTCTTAGTGCGCACTCCAGCTTGTATTAGATTTTGGAGCTCACATTTGCATCCTAGTAATTGGATGCAGTGAAGTCCCTCTGCTCTGAATGGCACTAGGAAGGCACTCGTCCAGGATGGGAGAGGACATTCATGAAGCAGAAATGCATGGCCAGAGCCTGCACCCAGGATTGTAGCTGTCCTGTGGGCTGACAGAAGCCTTAGCCAGCATGTCCCACCTTTCTGGGTCACCCGAATCTGAATGCTGACCCATGGCTCCCTCCTGAACCAGACCTGTCTGTCACTCCTTGCTCTGAGCTCCTGTACTGGAAGGTTTTGTGTGTCAACTTCACACTAGCTGGAGTTATCACAGAGAAAGGAGCCTCCCTTGAGGAAATGAATCCATGAGATCCAGCTGTAAGGCATTTTCTCAATTAGAGATCAAGGATGGAGGGCCCATAGTGGGTGGTGCCATCCCTGGGCTGACAGTCCTGGGTTCTATAAGAAGACATGCTGAGTGAGCCAGGGGAAGCAAGCCAGTAAGCAGCACCCCTCCATGGCCTCTGCATCAGCTCTTGCCTCCAGGTTCCTGCCCTGTGTGAGTTCAGTCCTGACTTCCTTTGGTGATGAACAGCAATGTGGAAGTGTAAGCTGAAGAAACCCTTTCTTCCCCAGCTTGCTTCTTGGTCATGGTGTCTTATCACAACAAAAGAAACCCTGAATAAGACAGCTCCTAAGATACCTACCCCTGGTCCACAGTGGGAAAGGGACACAGGCACCATACTGCTGGTGTTTAAAGGTCTTGCAGCTCACAGCTTGGAGTCTCAGAGTGAACAGGCTTTCTGGGCCACTGGCTTGGGAAAACACAGCTTTGTCTAAGTCGATCTTTAAACACTGGATTTTACAGCTCAGCGATGCCTTTGGACTATTCCTTGATCCACCTGGGAGAACTGAGGCTCAGAGAGGACCAGCAGCTGGTTCGTTTCAGTTTTGGCCTATGTTAAAGGTCACGGATGCTCTCGTCTGTGTGACTCCAAACTGGAGATGGAGCCTCTTGCTTTGTATGAAGCAGTTATTGCTTTTATTTAAGCAAGTTTCTATTTGAAGGGCAGTATGGTGGGAAGGAAGATCTAACCCTTTCCCCACTTATCTGCTTACCCTTCCTTCTGCCCATTTATCCATCCATCCATCCACCCACCCATGCACCCATCCATCCACCCATCCATCCATCCACCTGTCCATTCACCCGTCCACCCACCTATCCACCCAACCATCCACCGATCTACCATCTTTCCAAACATCAGTTACCCGTCTATCATCCATACACTGGATTTACAGCATTCGTCTATCTACCATTTATTCATTATCACACACCGTCTGTCCATACAGCAGAGGATGTGGTGGGGCGAGGTAGAGTGTCTCTGCTTCTCAGAGTGCACAGGTTTGGGGGATGCTGACTGGGATGATCTGGAAGGGCTTCTCTGATCAAATGCTTTACCTAGGGCTTGAAGAACAAGAAGTTGCTGGTCAGTCATCTGGAGACAGGAAAGCCCTGTTCTTGCTTCTTGTCCTGGTAGAGCATTCTGCAGGCTCCTTGTCCCTCTGACTTCAGTGTCTCCTTTGACTGTCCTTGTCTTACTCCTTGCCACCTTGAGGCGAGATGTTTAGAGGCAGCTGGTGCAAAGCTGGTGCATGGCCCTTGCTCCTTCCACTTTCTTCTTTCTCCTTACAGCAGGCTCTTCATCCTCAAGGTCACTGGCTATACTGTGGCCAGCTATTGCACACCCCCCCCCCACACACCACACAATATACACACACATGCACATACATCACTCACATGAATGCACACGCACATATGCAGAGACACAGACACACACACTAGGCACACACACACACCATACCACACACATGTGCACATACAGAGACACACCTACCCATACTTACTCCACACATACCACCTCCATCCACACACACACACACAAACACACTACACATGCACACACCAGACATGTACATACATGCACACATATACACATAAACACACACCACACACATGTCCACACATGCACACATCATACACACAGATACACACATATGTGCACATACCCACACAGACACCAGCACACATACCAGATGCACACACACATGTACACACACACACATACACAGACAGACCCACCCACACTTGTATATATCATAGGCAGGGATTAGACCCCAGAAGTAAAAGCTACCACCTCTTGAGTGTTTACCCTTTGAATCTGGAGAGACACTGCTAAGGGATTTCTGCCTGTATGTATCTGGCCAGGCTAATGTCCACAGTTCCTTCTCTGCTGGCTGCAAAGGAGGCAGTGTGCTACCCTCATTGTGGATAGCATTAGCCTCCCAGACTTTCCTCCTAGACAGGGTGCTCCCTTTCCTCCAGTTTGGGTGACTTTGCAAGGGAAAGACTGCCAAGTTTATTGTACTTCTGGCCCCTCTTTCTGCAACCTTGAGTTGCTAGAGGGGCTGGAATACCCCTTATGTCCTTCCCTAAACGTCTGGTCCTCACTGGCTGAACATAGGCTGTTTTACAGGACTTGGTGCACGGTCCCTTAACCCACACTCCTTTCTTGCCCCCTTAGAACTTACTGCTTGACTCTCCTCTCTGTTGCCTTGAGTTCTCTCTCTCTCTCTCTCTCTCTCTCTCTCTCTCTCTCTCTCTCTCTCTCTCTCTCTCTCTCTCTCTC
>NC_034595.1:104792190-104797681 GCF_900095145.1 Mus pahari | reverse complement strand
TCTCTCTCTCTCTCTCTCTCTCTCTTTTTCTTCCTTGTGAAATAGTTCATGGTATTACTGTTCTAGAAGGGGACTGTTTTAGTCAGGGTTTCTATTCCTGCACAAAACATCATGACCAAGAAGCAGTTGGGGAGGAAAGGGTTTATTCAGCTTACACTTTCCATACTGCTGTTCATCACCAAAGGAAGTCAGGACTGGAACTCAAGCAGGGCAGGAAGCAGGAACTGATGCAGAGGCCATAGAGGGGCGCTGCTTACTGGCTTGCTTCCCCTGGCTTGCTCAGCATGCCTTCTTACAGAACCCAGGACTACCAGCAAAGGAATGCACCACCCACAATGGGCTAGGCCCTCCCCCCATGATGACTGAGAAAATGCCTTACAGCTGGATCTTATGGAGGCATTTCCTTAAGGGAGGCTCCTTTCTCTGTGATAACTCCAGCTTGTGTCAAGTTGACACTCAAAACCCGCCAGCACACCATCTCAGCTCCTTAATGGCATTTATTATAACCACTCTCTTGTTTTTCCTAATCCCTCCTGCCCACTCTAGGGGTCACAGAGTGGTCCCCACAGAATCAGGACTCAGACTGAAGTTCCCTGTCCTTTGTAGTGAATGTCCTGGTCAGTGACCAGAGGGAATAGAACACTGGGGACTTTATGGGGAGGATTTCTGGGGAGACTTGGTCAGGAAGGCTCCCATGGTATCAAAGAAAGTTTAGCTGGCTTCCAAGGGCACATGTGAACTTCCTGTACACATATGAACACACTCACACCACAGACGCAGATATAGGCACACACATTGAGAGACAGAAACAGAGAGACAGACACACAGAGAGAGGCAGACAGAGACAGGCAGAGAGACAGAGACAGAGAGAGACAGACACACTCAGAGAGACAGAGACAGAGATTGATTAAAGAAGACAGTGAAACTGAATAAAAAATAAAAATAAAAATGTTTCGAATCCCCCTACTGGCAGATGCAGGTATAATTATTAAGTTATCCCTGGGGGCAGCAGAAGCCCCAGAGTTGAGCTCTGCCTGGCTGGCCACACCCGAGGCAGTTTCTAGACGCCCCAACCTTTTCCTTCACAGTTTCCTCTGGGGCCTTCCAGGTGTGCCAGACCTTCAATGCCAATGCAGGAACACTTCCTGCCCATGGGGCGGGGCAGGCTGGGGTCTGGATTATCTCCTCCCCACAGTCAGCTGGCCTGAGCACGCACTCCCCTGGCAGGACTGTGCATTCTGCTGTTTGAGGGTGCATCACACCCGCCCCAACTGTTGATCACTTCAGGCTGGAGGTTAAGACTTTATGAAATGTTTTATAAAGCGGCTCTGCCTTGCATCTTCCACCAGGAGGAGGTGTGCACTCTGTAAAGAGGTTCTACCTCTGCTTTCTCCAACCCACTGGGCTCAGAAACTCTGCCTGCTTGTCTTGTAGGAAATGGGCTGGCACAGGGCTCACAGAACCTCCCACCTTAAGGCAGCTTGGGGAACACTCTCTCCATGCCCTGCCTTCTGCATAGGCCCAGGCACTGTCCAGCCCTGAGGGCAACTGCTACTACAGTTATAACTGAAGCAGTCTGAGAGCCCTGGGCAGCCTGGAACCAGCCCCTCAATCCCCGATCACTGTACCCTCTAGCCTGGCTCCCAGGCAGGCCTGTGTGTGTCCAGGTGCTAACCAAGGAGCCGGGCATCAGCGCGCTCATGTTTGCATGCGCTATCATCGTAAGGAGGAAGGTCAGTTTGTTTCACAAGTTGAGGCGTCAGTCCCTCCTGCAGCAGACACTTCGTGCAGATGTGCACTCCGCTATGCCTCTTCTTCCCATTTCCTTCCATCTGGGTCCGAGCCCGTTAAGATGACGTCATCACGTTCACAACGTCATTCCTTACTCAGGTAACCCTGCCAGAGTTGTGCACCACCCACCTCCTGGGACGGTCTAACCCATTTTGCTTGCTTGACCACAGGATAGACTATCAGAGGGCCCTAGGTTAGTGGGATGCTTCAGAATGCCAAGCATTCTGAACTATCTGGGAGTTCCCATGGAAACAGACCTGTGCCCCATGCCACATGGCTGACAGCCAGAGGCAGAGTCGGGCATGCAGACACCAGGACTGCTTTTTGTTTTCTCGCAGGACAGCGGAGAAACTGAGGCCACCAATCTGGAGAGCACTGGTTGGTGGTCATTCGGCTGATGGAAGCCACTGTGGGAGCTGTTCCCCGTTCGGAGGCTGCATCCTGTAGTTTGCTGCCAAGTGAACTTCCTGTCTGATATATTTCTCTCCTACGATGAATAAATGCGACGTTATGGGAATTTAGTAACGGGATAAACCACAGATGGAAAATCAAACACTTAGAAAAATCATTTAATGTTTTTATTTACTCCATATGAGAAGTCACCAGCTTGGGCTGCAATAGAAGCTGTTACATAATTTATGGCCACGAAACCGGTCCCTAACGCACCATACTCACAGGCTTTGCAGGTCCCCGAGGCGCCCAATTCATATTCAGTTCTAGTTGGGCAGGATGGATGGCAGAGGGTGCAGAAAGGGGAGCTGCCTTCTGGAGTGAGCAGAGCTGAGCTGGCAGGGAAGGGAGGCAGGCACAGGCACACAGTGGTGAAGCCCTCTGCCAGCGGCGGGTTCACGTTTATTTTGACATTGGCGGTATGTTATACAGCCTAAGTAAAAACAAACCAATTTCTCAGGAAAGTAGACCTCTTGCCTCACACCTTTGTGATGCCCTTTGCAACACAAGTGAGAACTCCTCTGCAGAGAAGTTTGATCAAATGTTTTGACCAGACGCACTATTAAATCCTTCCTGAAGGGAGATTTGCTAACACTCAAGGGCAGCTACAAATGAGCTTATCACCTGAATTGAGCCTGGAGTTCCCAAGTGGGGCTATGCTGGGCCTTGGCTTGGGTGCAGCCGGGCATCTCACTTGTCAGTCTCTCTCTCTCTCTCTCTCTCTCTCTCTCTCTCTCTCTCTCTCTCTCTCTCTCTCCCTCCCTCTCTCCCTCCCTTCCTCTTTTAGCTGGTCTTAGCTACTCTGTGGGTTCTCCTTTTACCCACCCTTTATTCCCCCCCCCTTTCAATCCCTATCACTAGATAGAAAAGAAAGAAGGATGGGGGGGGGAGATAGACCTCTCTGAATCTAATTTATTTTTCTTGTTTCTTATTTGAGAACATCTACTAACAAACCACAGCCCCCCACCCCCACTCCATCCCCACCAACCACCAACCACCAACCCTCCTCTCTGGGCCCTAGCGTTTATACACCCTCTAAAAAGTTCTGAGAATTCCAAATGTCACACATTGACAGAAATAATCTGCCCCTGGCAAGAGCACACATCTGCTAGAGCACGAGGCAAATCAGAGTCAGCTGCTGCAGACAGTCTGAAGCAGCCCCTCAGCCCCACACCTGGGACTAGAGTGAAAACATGTTCTTATGATATTCCTGTGTTTTTAAAAGAAACCCAAATTCCAGAATTATCACTACTCCCTCCCCTCCCCTTCTCTCTCTTTAAGACAGGGTCTTGCTCTGTAGCCTAGGCCTGATGCTAGGATTCCAGGTACATATCATTTGATGAAGATTACATTAAATGCGTGATCAGGTCTTACTGAAGGTTTCTTGCCGTAGACGTCTTTGTTGATATGGACAGGAAAAAAAAATCAGCTTCAGAGTCTGAAAGTGGTCTTGGGAAAACTTTCCGAACTGGTAGAGAAACACACAAATCCACAGAAATGGAGGCTGAGGGCAGAAGTGTGCCTGTAGACAGAGCCACAATCAGCTAGGATCCCCTGAGTCTGAGTTGGGGGGCAGCTGACTCCAGCAGCCCACACTGGCTTCTGACTCTCCTGTGACCTTTGAGGTAGCTGGTGCCTTGCAGTTCATGGACATGTCCCAAGGCCATGACCAGGCTCAGTGGAAACAGGACAGAGGGCTTGCTTGGGCTTCCATGTTAGAAGGCATAGGCATGCATGCATGAATTTATTTTGCTTAACAGTTTTTATGTGTGTTCAGCACAGTCACAGCAATACAGATCTGCGTCTAATTAAGGTCAGATGAGCTTCTCCAGCCAGTAAAGATAAAAACTCTAAGTGATAAGAAGGCACCCTGACGATTTAATTGGCAGCGTTTTTTCTTTCTTAGTGGTCCATAAAACAGCAGAGTGTTTTCCCATCAATAGAGCCTTAAACTCAAGAAATATTCTAGGTAAAAACCAAGGGCTACGTACAAGCTGGATGGTCTCACTTTTCCTTCTCGCTGCTGGATGAGAGGGGAGAGGCTTTACCCAGGGGCCTCCAGGAGGTGGGGTTGGAGGGAGGCTGGGGGGAGGCGGAGCCTGAACTTGAAGAGAGACTGACTGTTCTTGGGGAAAGAGATGCTTGGTTACAAAGTGTCCTGTTAGGTTCAGTTGTCAACACAGTCCAGACAGGTTTGAGGGATTCTCAGTTGGGGGATTGCACAGATCAAAGTGCTTCATGGCGATGCCTGTGAGGCATTGTCCTGATTGTTGATTGACGTGGTAAGGTCCAGCCACTGAGGGCAACACTATCCCTAGGAAGGTGGACCTGCTCTGTATAGGGAAACTGGCTAAGCATGATCCTGGAGCAAGCCTTGGCGTGCTCCAGTAAGCAGCGTTTCTCCATGGTTCCTGCTTTGAGTTCCTGCTTGGAGTTCCCCCAATGGCGGACTGTGGCTTGGCGGTGTTAGCTGAAATAAGCCCTTTCCTCCAGAAGTGGCTTTTGGTCATGGTGTTTATTACAGCGACAGAAAAAGCAGATTAGAACACAGGCTGCTGAGGCACAGCAGCAGCCATGACCAGCACATGTCAAGTAGCCCATACAGAACAACCCAGTGGTCCTGGGAGATGCTGGTACTTCCTGGATAGATGTGTAGCAGAGAGAGGAGCAGGCATGGAGCTGCACTGCAGGAGAGGAAGGAAGGGTCAGAGTCTGGGTGCTGTGTGGTCCCACTGTGTACGCTGGGTGCTGTGTGGTCCCACTGTCCACACTGGGTGCTGTGTGGTCCCACTGTCCACACTGGGTGCTGTGTGGTCCCACTGTCCACACTGGGTGCTGTGTGGTCCCACTGCCCACACTGGGTGCTGTGTGGTCCCACTGTCCACACTGGGTGCTGTGTGGTCCCACTGTCCACACTGGCTGCTCTGTGGTCCCACTGCCCACATTGGGTGTTGTGTGGTCCCATTGTCCACACTGGGTGTTGTGTGGTCCCACTGTCCACACTGGGTGCTATGTGGTCCCACTGTCCACACTGGATTCTCTGTGGTCCCACTGTGCACACTGGGTGCTGTGTGGTCCCACTATCCACACTGGGTGCTCTGTGGTCCCACTGCCCACACTGGGTGTTGTGTGGTGTCACTGTATATACTGGGTGGTCTGTGGTCCCCCTGTCCACACTGGGTGCTGTGTGGTCCCACTGTCCACACTGGCTGCTCGTGGTCCCAGTGTCCACACTGGATTCTGTGTGGTC
>NC_034595.1:104784366-104792060 GCF_900095145.1 Mus pahari | reverse complement strand
GGGTGCTGTGTGGTCCCACTGTCCACACTGGGTGCTCTGTGGTCCCCCTGTCCACACTGGGTGCTGTGTGGTCCCACTGTCCACACTGGCTGCTCATGGTCCCAGTGTCCACACTGGGTGCTGTGTGGTCCTACTGTGCACACTGGGTGCTCTGTGGTTCCACTCTCCACACTGGCCTCTCTGGCCTCTGTGGGCAGCTATACTCTCATACTGCCCTGGTCATCTGGTGTGCTGTCAGGAATCTCCCAGCTCAACCGTTTGGCTGGTCCTCTATATCCTTTGTGAGATAGGGTCTTACTCTAGCCTCAGATGGCCTCAAGTTTATGCTCCTGCTTCACACAACGTGCTGATGTCACCGTAGTAAGCTGCCATTCCTGGGAGGCCATTCTTACATGTGGATGGAGAGGGACAAAGGACTCCCATTTATGAGAACTTAATTACCATCCACAGCCCCTCCCCATCACACGTGGGATGGTGGAGGTGATAGATATGAATCTGTGAATGGAGGGACAAATACTCAGTCTTTAACAGACCCCAGGGACTGACAGACCGGGAGTCCCACTCCCAGCCAATGTCACCCTCCTTTTGCTATGTGGTCTCCCTCCTTTTTTGGAGTGCCGAAGCAGACAGACAGATAGACCTGGGGTCTTGATCCCAAGATTGTCAAGTCTTGGAGCATTCAGAAACTGCTCAGACATTTTTTTTTCTGGTGGGGACACAAAATCCGAGTTACTTCAGGGCCTCAGGTATCTGTAGTGTACCACATCCCAAGGTCCTGGTTTCCACCCACAGTTCCCATCAGCGTCTGCTTCCTCCCCAAAGCAACTGGGGCTGCTCCTGCCTGGGACCCTGGCAGTCTGAATCATCACCGATGGAACTTGTGCAGGGTTTGTCTGCTCATGGTTTGCTCCTGCACCGGTGGCTGCGGCATTGCCCTGTGGGATGCAGGCAATGACAAAGGTTCCGTGGTCATGTAATGGATGGATTCAGGGTGGATTCTGCTACACACAGGCCACACGGGGCTGTTGTTCTGGATCAGTTCTCCATCAGTATGTCTGGGACAAGATGGCCCCTGGGGTACATGAAGGACTCTGAACTATGTCTGCACAAACCTTGGCCACCTGGAAGTCACTCTGGAGCCCCAGGCCCTCTGACACTGAGAAGACAATTCAGAGACTCCAAGATCCCACAGGTGGCAAAGAGAGTGCCCTGCTGTGTCTTATAGCTCACATTCCTGTCAAGACGCACTGCAGTGGAAGGAAGGGGTGACCATCTGTGGCCGTGCACAGGGAGGAGGGTCGTAGGATGCAGAGGAGGGATCAGGGGCTGGCGGCCACTGTTTCTGGCAGAGTAGTCCCAATTTGGCCCTGATCCCAGACCCGAGGACCAGGAAGCAAGATGGTGCTGTATGGCACAGCAGCTGATGTGGGGCTCATTTGTTTGCTCTTGCTGTCCTCCCTCCTGGGCTCTGAATGTTGTCCAGAACCAAGCTCAAAGCCCAGGTTTTGAGTAGAGGTGAAGAGAGGACTGCATAGTCTGCTTCAGCTGTCTTTCATGGTTAACCCCAAATTCCTCCAGAATGAAGCCCCTGTTCCAGTGAGCCCTGTGCTTTGCCAAGACTGTTTGGAATCCCCTGTTCCTCTTCGCTTGAACCCATATCTTCCCCACCAGCCCTCTTCCCACGCCCAGACCAGGGTCCTGGTCTTTCACCTGGCCAGCCCACCAAGTTCTGGTTTCCTGAACTATAGAGACCTACATTCAGCAGTCAGTTGCCATATGGAGGAACCCAGCTAGTGACATCCTATTTCTGTATAGAAAAGAGGTCCAAGTGGTCCTTAGGATGTTATAAGGGACTTTTCTGTGGAGCCTGCTGAATAGGTGTACACAGAGGTCATAGATAGCTGTGGTGGTGTGGGCTTCTTCCTGCCTGTGTTGTTGGGCCTGGGGTGGCATCTGTGGTTTGGCTCAAGTCTAAAGTTACAGGAATGGCTATGGCACCTGTGGATCCTCTTGGAAACTGCCCACCCTCTTTTGCTCCAGAGAAATAAGAGTCAGTAGGCTTTCTTCCTCAGGGTGTGGGTATCATTCGCAGGACATCAAGGAACAAATTGCAGCCACGCGGGACAAGCTCTTAGTCACTTTCCTAGTGCCCACTGAGAGCATCCTGGGTCCCATCAGCTCGAAATAGCAACAGGCAGCTGTTGGTAATAGCAACTTTCTTTCTTTATCAGGGACATAAACCTGGGCCCAGAGAAGCTCGCTAACCTTTACAAAGTCTTGTAGCTAACACACACCAGCCTTGAACCCACACTGCTGCCAGTGCTGGGCAAGGTCATGGTTCTTTGGTTTGGACTCAGGACTCAGGTGTCTTGTCCTGTTAGGTTCAGTCCAGACACACTCGAGGGATTCACAGTTGGGGGTTTACCCAGATCAAACTGTCTTATGGTGATTCTCCTGATTGTTGATTGACTGGGAAGGTCCAGCCACTGAGGGCAACACCATCCTGTAGGCATAGGAAGTTGGGGTTCCCCAGTTCTGGACAGCAGCATGAGAGCTCCTGGCATTGGGGTATCTAAGGCTGTCAGCCTTTAAAGCTATTGCCATGACAGTCATCTTTACTGAGGTGGCTGGCATGGTGGCCTCTGCTCTCTACTCTTGGCCCCTGCTGTTGGTCACTGGTTCCACTGTTACTCACATGGATGATCTCTGCTGTGCCAAAGTCGTTTGTTGTCCCAGCTTCGCCTTTTCCATGGCTCTGCTTCCATCAGCCCTGATCACTAAAAGCAGGCAAGGGAATGTCACTCATGAGAATCCTTTCCTTGAGCCTAATATAACGTAATAATGCAGCAAAAAAAAGGCTATCTCTGGACACTGTAGAGTTAACCAAACAGCCTGCTTTCATAGTTAAGAAAGGGTGTTTGCACAGTTGCACCAATCACAGCAGACTTTTATGCAAATGGAGGCTTGCAGCTCCACCAACCACAGCAGACTTTTATGCAAATAAAAACTCGCAGTTCCACCAATCACAACAGACTTCTATGCAAATGAAGGCTTGCAGTTCTACCAATCACAGCAGACTTCTATGCAAATGAAGGCTTCTGTTCACACTAGTGATACACTGTTTTCTTTGTACCTGTCCCAGCAGTCCCTTGGCTAGGCTATCAAGGAAAATGCTCCCACTGTGGCCCTGGGGGGAATGGTTATAGAGTCTGGTGGACACAGTTGGAACAATCTTGCTGAGGGCTGCCCCTTCAGGAGCCAGAGCTATGTTAAGGTTAACAAGTAGCTGCAATTGTGGAATTGTTGAACAATGGCTTCCTCAAGGCATATGTAGAGTGTCCTGCATGGTAGTGTTAGCACTAGGCTTTGTCTGGCTGGCTACTTGACAGATGGTCCTTTGCTTAAGGCAGCCAGGGCACCAAGGGGAGGGGGCGTCCAACAGCTGCCAATTCTGGAGTCAGATGACCTCATTGCTCAAATCTTTGCTTATTTACATGAAAGTAAACATGAGAAAAATGCTTATAATGAGAAATTAAGTGTTAATACTGGTGTTGTACCCATTAGTACTTAACAGTGCGTTAACAACACTGATCCTTGGTCAGAGCCTCAGGGAGAGGCAGGCCCCAATCTGTCCCAACTGCAGAGTCTAAGGAAACCTTAACCTCTGTCAGGAAAAGTGACAGGAAGGTGCATATGCAAAGCACTCTGTGTTCCCAGTCTTGCCCGCTCTCCTGTGCTAAGTGTGGGTCTCAGGCTCCACCTAGATGTGGTGGCTCCTTCTAAAGGTGAAGGATGTCCTAGAAACGAGAGGAAGACATGTCTCCTCTGGGGCAGTGCCAGTGGGAGAATTGTGGACACACATGTCTGCAGGGGTGAGGTGCTGGGAATGGAACTCTTGCCGCCAGAGCGGGCTGCAGCTCTGACAAGGAGCCATCATGATAGCATGTTGATCTGGCAGTGCTGGTTAACTCAATGTCTTGTCTTCTTAAAGGTAGAATATTTGCTATTTTGTTTGCTCTCCCTCATCACTGTCAGCATAGGACAGACAAGAGGCAAGGCTGCACCCTCCCCCACTCATACTATTGGGGGTGGCCCTGCTGTGCCGCCCAGGGGAGGTGCAGGGCCTGTTCTCCCAAGTGCTACAGATGATGAGGGGCAGGGCTAGCACTCACGCTCTCATGACCCCAGGGTCAGGTCTCCTACCTGCCACAGGTGGTCATGGGCAAGGAGGGAGGAGGAGGAGGGAGGAGGGAGGAGGGAGGAGGGAGGAAGGAGGAAGGAGGAAGGAGGAAGGAGGAGGGTATAACTCGTTTGTCCATGCTACCCAATGGGAGATGAATGGTAGGGACAGCTTGTAGTATCCTTTGAGCTGGCTCACTCGAAACTCCCACAATGTGTGGTCCTGCTCTCCTGAGTACAGAAGCCGGGTAGGGGTAGGGTCAGCTCTCCTACTTTCATGCCTATAGGCTTAGATTTCTCAAAACCTACTTTTAGTAAGTAGGCTTTGAATAATAAGTCAAATCTCTGTGTTGTCCAGTCTCTGTGTTATCAATCATTTGGGTTATCCCTTTTGAAGCTGATGTGAGACAGTCTGAGAGTGAATCACCCAGGCTCATTTGCTTTGTGAAGGCACTCATGTCTCAGCTGACAAGAGGTTTTCCCAGGTCAGATCTAATTTTTGTATGTTTTGTTGGTATTCATATTTTTTATTCCCTGTAGATACATAAACATAACCATACCCCCATCTTAAATCTATTGCAGAATTCCATTCTAATGTTAACACAGCCTCATAGTATATTGTTTGGCCCAGGTCCTCAGTTTTTTTCGATAACCCAGTGTCTCTCAGCTGCTGTTGTTCCCTTTTCACCAACATTAAGAAAATTGAGAGTTAATAATGCATTATTTAGTCTCTCCCTGGGGGGGGGGGAGTTACGTTCCATTTTTGATTAATAAGCATCACTTTTAAGGAACAATTGGCTTTTTCTGTAACTGCTTGTCCTGTGGGATTGTGCGTTATACCAGTTACGTGCTTTATATTGTAATATGTAAAGAATGGTTTCATTTTATTAGACACATATGTGGAGCATTGTCAGTTTTAATTTGTGCAGGTATTCCCATAATTGCCATTATTTCCAATAAGTATATAATAGCACAATCAGCCTTTTTCAGAACAGAGCAGCTGCCCGTTGGAACCCCAGTTCATGTCAATGGTATGGTGTGTATACCTTTGTTTCCCAAATTCTGCAAAATGGAAAACACCCAACTGTCAGATGTCATTTCTTCTGGTACCCCTAGGGTTACTACCAGCAGGTAACAGAATTTGGTCATATAAAGAATCCATAGGACTTTTAAAAAATTATACCTATGGCTTGTTGACAAGTGATGGAAAGTTTTTTTCTTTGATGTTTTAAATGAAAATTTGAGGTTTCCAACACATTTGCTATTAGTAATTGGTCAATTTTCTCATTTCCTTGAGCTGATGGACCTGGCCAACCTGTGTGAGAGCGAATGTGAGTTATGTATAATGGATGGTTTCTACTTCTGATGGCCTGTTGCAACTGTATAAAGACCAAAGTTAAGTCTGAGTTATCAGCTACAAATCCAACAGTCTTTACACGAAAAATAACTCTTTCTGCATATAAAGAATCAGTGATGATGTAAAGGGATTCAGGATAATCTAATAACACCACAAGGATTGCATATGATTCTGACTTTTAAACTGAGGAATTTGGACTTTTGAGCACCTTGCTTATTTTATCTGACTTATAACCTTTTATCTAACTTATAACCTGCCATCCCCATCTTGTTTGCATCTGTATAGAAGGTTGGTGCCTGTAGAATTGTTATTCTCTTTACTATACGTGGAAGAATCCAATGAGTTCTTTTTATAAACTGTATACATTTGCTTTTCAGATATTTGTTAATAATTTTTCCCAAATAACTATTACAAGTTCTTTCCAATCCTCATTGATCACCCATAATGACATGATCTCAGCGTTTGTAAGAGGTACCACAATTTCAACCAGATCTTTTCCTGACAATTGGCATAATCTTATTCTACTTTTTATAACTAACTCAACTCTTTTCTGTATAATATGACCTAATTTTTTTCTACTTTGTTTATGAGCTAAGGAAACCCATTCCATAATATTATCTTCTGTTTGTATAATGAGCCCAGCAGAAGAATGAATTGAAGGCAAAATGACCAACATACAAACAAGTTTAGGATCAGTTCAATCCGCATATGTTTCTTGCAGTCTTTGTTCTACAAGAGTTAACTCTTTTTCTGCTTCAGTTGTTAGACATCTTGGACTGTTTAAATTTGAATCTCCTTGTAATGTCTGAAACAAATCACTTAACTCATATGTTCATAATGCAGTTGTAGGCCTTGGCGAGTTAATATCCCTCGTTAATTTTTGAAAGTCGTTAAGTGTTTCCAATTGGTCCCTGTGGATCTGTACCCTTTGTGGTTGAATTTTTTTGTTGATTGGTTTTGTAACCCAAATAAACAAGTGAATCTTTGTATTTTTTTCTGGGATCAGTCTGTAACCCTCAGCCTGGCAGAATTCTTTGTGCTATCTTAAACATATTCTCAAAAACACCTTTGTCAGACACAGCCAGCAGAATGTCATCCATATAATGATAAATGATAGACTGAGGGAACTGCTTATGAATTATTTCTAATGGTTGATGCATAAAATACTGACATAAAGTTGGACTATTTAACATTCCCTGCGGAAGTACCTTCCAGTGGTATCTCTTTAATGGATGGCTATTATTCAAAGTAGGTACGGAGAAAGAAAATCTTTCCCTACCCTGCACATGCAAGGGTATTGTGAAAAAGCAATCTTTCAAGTTAATTATTATTATAGGCCATGATTTCAGTAACAAAGATGGTAAAGAAAGTCTAGTCCGTAAAGGACCCATTAGTTGAATTACTTTGCTAACTGCTCTTTTTTTTTTTTTTAAGATTTATTCATTTATTTTATGTATATGAGTACACCATTGCTCTCTTCAGACACACCAGAAAAGGGCATCCCATTGTAAATAGTTATAAACCACCATGTGGTTGCTCGGATTTGAACTCAGGACCTCTGGAAGAGCAGTCGGTGCTCTTAACCGCTGAGCCATCTCTCCAGCCCCTGCTAACTGCTCTTAAGTCCGTTATCATCTTCCATTTACCTGATTTATTTTTTAACAACAAACACAGGGGAATCCCATGGGCTGGTGACTCTTCTATATGTTGAGCCTCCAGCTGTTGTTACAACTTGTACAAGCACCTGAAATTTTTCTTTTGTTATGGGTTGCTGCTCTTGCCATACAGGTCTGTTTGGTAACCATTTTAGGGGCAAGGCTGTTGGTATGTCAGCAGTGGCTCCTTTTATAAATCTGGAAACTCAACCCCTGTGATGCCTTGCTTTTTGGACCATGGGAACAGCTTGTGATTGTGCTCTATCATCTGTGTCACCTGTATCAATGCCCTCCCCAGGAGGATCTGCCATATCAATGCCCTCCCCAGGAGCATCTGCCATATCAATGCCTCCCCCAGGAGCATCCATCATATCAACGCCTTCCCCAGGAGCATCTGCCATATCAATGCCTTCCCCAGGAGCATCCACCATATCAGTGCCTCCACCAGGAGCATCCACCATATCAATGCCTCCACCAGGAGCATCCACCATATCAATGCCTTC
>NC_034595.1:104782412-104784141 GCF_900095145.1 Mus pahari | reverse complement strand
CCAGGAGCATCTACCATATCAATGCCTCCACCAGGAGCATCCACCATATCAATGCCTTCCCCAGGAGCATCTGCCATATCAATGCCTTCACCAGGAGCATCCACCATATCAATGCTTTCCCCAGGAGCATCTACCATATCAGTGCCTCCCCCAGGAGCATCTACCATATCAATGCCTTCCCCAGGAGCATCCACCATATCAATGCCTTCCCTAGGAGCATCCACCATATCAATGCCTTCCCCAGGAGCATCTGCCACATCACCTCTAATGTCCTCATTTGCTTTCCCTGGAATTGCAGGAATATTAACCTGTGTACCTCATTTTTGTAAAAGAACCCTTCTCCATAAATTTATGGGTATGTCCCATATGGGTAATCCATTGAACACTTGGTCTTATTTGTGATAACTTACCAATTCCTATAAGTTGTATGTAAGCCTTCTGAATGGCCAGTCTGTATTCCAGGACTTTTGGGAAAGTATGATAACATCTGATCCTGTATCCACCAAACCTTCTAAGTCAATACCATTCATTTGTACCATTAATTTTGGTTATTGACTGCTGTTTGCCAGAGCACATGTTTCCCAGTACTCCCAAAAGCTCCTGTCCTTTCTACTGGAGCAGCCTTGCCCTTGATGTAAGGAGACAACAGTTGAGCAAATCTATTCCCTGTATCAGTTTGCATCTCCTTTTTCACATATGCCATAATTTTTATTTCTTTCTTGCCATCCTCATCTAGTACACCTGGACGCATAGTAAATCCTTGAGACGTTAATCCACTTCTTCCCGAGATTATTCCCACTGTCCTTGAAGGTAAGGGACCATACACATCAGTGGTTAACTTATAACGTTCAACTTTTGGGGATAGGGTAAGAGGCATATCTATGTCCAGATCCAAAGCTGCATCCCCTTCTGTAGCAAGTATCGGATCATAAATACTTCATTTTGATTTTCCTGCCTGGCTCGGTACTTTCTGGCTGACCAAAGGACGATGGTTTGGATTGTTTATTGAGGAGCCTCGAGCTGATAGGCCCTTCTCTTCATTTCCTGAAGGCAAGAGGTTACCTCCTATGTCCTTCTCAGACTGGCAATCCTTTGACCAATGTTTGCCCTTCCCACCAGGGCTACAATTCCCAGGAAACCTTTGTGGTTCATAGCAACCAGAACCTATTGTTCTCTTTTGTGAATACTATATATTTTCCAGAGTCAATGTACCTAGTATTTTGAGCTCTGAGTCTTTTAGTCTTACAATTTCTTTGGGAATGGCCAAATTCACCATAATTAAAGCATCAGGCATTTTTATTTCTAAGACTTCTAGCTATGGCTTGCCCTATGATATTAGCATAATACTCCTGAAAACCAATACCAGGTGTTCTGTCTTATCCATTTGTCTACTGGGGCTCCTCCTGCTTTCAATGGTCTGATTGCTCTCTTACATTTAGTATTTGTGCTTTCAAATGCCAATATTTCTATCAATGACTGTCTGGTTTCAGGGTCTGATATGGCTGTATTTACAGCTGAACCAAATCTCTGTAAGAAGTCTGTGAATGCTTCTATAGGTTCCTCTATTACCTTTGTAAATGAGGTAGATCTCCCAACCCCTTACTCTTCAATCATATCTCGGACTCTTAAAACTGCAATATGACATTGTTCAATTACGCCACCACCAGATGGGATTTGTTCTGGTGAATCAGCATAACACCCTTCACCGCACAGTTGGTTTTAGTAACAC
>NC_034595.1:104777088-104782157 GCF_900095145.1 Mus pahari | reverse complement strand
TTTAGTAACACTCATCCTCCTTGCACACAGTTGGTCTTTAGTAACATTCATCCTCCTTGCACACAGTTGGTCTTTAGTAACACTCATCCTCCTTGCACACAGTTGGTCTTTAATAACACTCATCCTCCTTGCTATATTCCATTTTTCTGTTTTTGTGGCTTTGTACATCCACCACAACAACCATTGTAATTGCTCTCCAGTTTCTAGAATAGCTGACACCAATCTCTTCCAATTTGTGGGGATAACCCTATGCTGCCTAGGGTTTAACAAATGGAGAATGCAAGCCATACAATACCATAGCCTCTTTAAAATGCTTTAGATCTAGCATTTCTATTGGACACAAGGTCAGCTCATTACAGGCAGGAATATCATCATTAGCAGACATATACTGCCCAAAGACTGTGAAGGCCTAAGGTGCCTGTGTAGGCCCAAGGAAGTCTTCTGATGGTGGACTCAGCTGAACACTTCTCTATTATACCTGCACCATTTCCTGCTTTTCCCGGCCCCTAGTTTCACAGAGGTGCTCTGGGAGCCTGACAGTGAAAGTGTGTGGAGCAGGGGGAGGCAGAACTTTACCTCCCAGCCTAGTCTGCTTCCCCTTTTCATCTTGCTGTACATTCCCCATCTCAGACACCAAGCCTGAACCCGGTTGTTCCCCCACTGGCTCTTTTTTATTTCCCAAGCACTTCCACCTCTATGCAGTCTCTCTACATGCTCAGCCAACTCCGCAATCTTCTCTCACATAAGAGAATTATCAGTTTTCTTCTCAATCTTTTTCAAAAGAGTGTACACGAAAACCATGAAACAAAAACAAATTCCCCTTAGCCGGGTGTAGTGGCACATGCTTTTAATCTCAGCACTCGGGAGGCAGAGACTGGCGGATTTCTGAGTTTGAGGCCAGCCTGGTCTACAAAGTGAGTTCCAGGACATCCAGGGCTACACAGAGAAACCCTGTCTCGAAAACCAAAACCAAAACCAAAAAGACAAATTCCCCCCTCCAGGAACAATAAAGCAGCCCACCCAGCAGCCATAGCTGTATTTTGCCAACCTCCTTAAAGAATATTGTTAACCCCTCATAACCTGACCTTTCCTCTACCACATTCTAAGCAGAATTACCCATTATGCCTAAGCCCCATTGGGTGCCACCTGTAGGGTTAGATTTTTTCAGAACCTATTTTAGAGATTTTTAAGAATTTATGTATAAGTCTTATGTATGAGACTTTTACTGTCTTCAGACACACCGGAAGAGGGCATCAGATTCCATTACAGATGGTTGTGAGCCACCATGTGGTTGCTGGGAATTGAACTCAGGACCTCTGGAAGAGCAGTCAGTGTTCTAAACAGCTGAGCTATCTCTACAGCCTCCTCAAAACCTACTTTTAATAAGGATTCTCAAATGCTTCAACCCCCCCTTCTAGCTCAAAGGTAGGGGAGAAAAGCTAGTAAGTGGGACAAGGGGGCTGTGGACCTGTTTAGAAGTAGTTCTGCAGGGCAATTCCAATCTCCAGTCGTCAGGATACCAGTGGTTCAGTTCAGTAGTGTTAGGCTATCAAACAAATCAGCAGCGGTGGCATGACTCGGCAAAAACAGCCAGACTTCTGCCAAATCCACATGAGTCAGCAGGAGTGACCAGGACCAGCAGGGACTCCAGGAGAAATTCTCTGCAGTGCCTCTCTCAATGAAGCAAAGATCAACAAACACACAAGACCAAAGAAAGTGTGCCTTCACTGTCCACTGGGTCCTATTTATACTCTCTCCAAACCTGTCCTCCATAGATCTTGCCTCAGCAAAACACTGCATGAGTCTGCATCACATGACACACCCAGAAACTTCCCCTTCACATGTCACCAGGGCCACCTCTCCCACAGTGCCCAAGTGAGGGGTGGGGCCAGTTCTACACAGCCCTCAGACATCAACAAGTGTCAGGGCAGCAGCCTAGACCAGGGATGTCTGCCTGGCCTTCAGTGGTAACAGACCCCTGTTGATGCAGAGCTACAGATCAGATGTGGCCACCTGTGGCAGCACAGGCCAGGACCCCACCATAGTCCCAGGTGACATCACAGACTAGTTACATCAGCCTGCTCCTCACTTGAGTCTCCAGTTCTGCCTCTCTCCATTGTGCCCACGTCCTTCTGTTTCTCTTTCTCCTGTACTTATCCACCACTTCCTTGCTCCTAGTTATGGTGTCCAGGGTCTCTGAGTGTCTGGGGTTGTCTCAGGAGTGGTTTTAGGAGTGCTATGCCCCGCTGATACATTATGGTGCCAGGTAAGAGTCATCTTAGGCATGGTCTGCCCCTCAGGCCTGCATGGTACTGGACTAGACTCAGGCTACCTCCCTGTCTGGGTCCCATCTTGGGCTTGCTCCTTACCCAGTCCACCCCAGTGACCCTTTGCAAGGATTGTCTGACCCAAGCTCACTCCTGCCCTGGACCCATGGTCCCAGGAAGGGTCCTTCTAGTCTCTGGCTTGCTCTCTGTCCTAGGAGCCTGTCCAGCCCTGCCTGGCAGTAAAGTGGTCATCTCAGGCTTGCTTTTCTCAGGGAGTATTAGGCTACTAATCATTAAGATGTTGAAAGGTCAGAACACCGAGTATAGACATGGCCTCTCTCCTCTCTCCCAGCTATTGCTGTACATGTAACACAGCAGCCACACCCACAAGGCCTCTAGGGGCTGGTGTTTTTATTTTATGTGTATGGGTATTTTATCAGAGTGCGTGTGTGTGTGTGTGTGTGTGTGTGTGTGTGTGTGTATGTATGTATGTATGTATGTATGTATGTATGTACAGACAGTAAATGCATACCTGGTGCCCACAGAGGCCAGAAGAGGACCTTGTGCTTCTTGGAATAGGAGCTATAGACTATTGTAAGCCACCTTGCACATGCTAGGAATGGAATCTGGGTCTTTCGCAAAAGCCGTGAGGGCTTTTCACTGCTGAGCTGTCTCCCAGCCCCTCCCCTTATGTTTTGAGACAGGTTCTTCACTTGATAGTTTACTGTGTCAACCTGACACATGTCAGAGTTACTTGGGAAGGGAGAATATCAATTTAGAACACACCTCTAGAAGATTTCCCATGGGTAGGACCGAGGGACATTTTATTGATTAATGGTTGGTGTGGGAGTGCCCAGCCCATTGTGGGCGGTGCCACCCTTGGGTAGGCGCTCCTTCAGCCTATAAGGAAGCAGTCTGAGGAGGCTATGGGGAGCAAGCCAGTACGTGATGTTCCTCCACAGTCCCTGCTTCAGTCCCTGCCTCCAGGTTCCTGCCTCGAGTCCCTGCTCTGACTTCCCTGGATGACGGACTACACCTGCCAGCTGAAATGAACACGTTCTTCTTCCAAGTGGGCTCTGGTCATGGTGCTTCCTCATGGCTGTAGAAACCTTTGCTATGACAGGGTCTCCCAGTGAGCTTGGAACTCACTGGTTTCAGCAGGCTGGAGGGTCATCAAACCGCATTGATCCTGATGACAGGTATGCATCACTATGCCTGTTTTTAAAAATTAATCTGTTTACCTTTATATCCTACCAAACAACAGTTGTCTTAGGTAGGATGCTGTGAACAGACACCATAACCAAGGTAACCTTATAAGAACAACATTTAATTGGGGCTGGCTTACAGGTTCAGAGGTTCAGTCCGTTATCACTGAGGTGGGAACATGGCAGCATCCAGGCAGACATGGTGCAGGAGGAGTTGAGAGTTCTACATCTTCATCTGAAGACTGCTAACAGAAGACTGGCTTCCAGGCAGTTAAGAGGAGGGTCTTACAGTCCACACCCACAATGACACACCTACTCCGACAAGGCCACACCTCTTAATAGTGCCCTATTCAAACCACCTCACCTCCTCTCCCCCAAGTCCTTCTCTCCTCCCCCAATCCACTCCTCCTCCCTTTCTCTTCAGAAAAGGGGAGATCTCCCATGAATATCAAACAGCTTTGGCATATCAAGTTGCAACAAGACTAGGCCCATCTTATCTTTTTGAGGCTAAATGAGGCAGCCCAGTTGGGGGTGACATGTCCCAAAAGCAGGGGACAGAGTCAGAGACAGGCCCCTTTCCTGTTGTTAGGGTTCCCACAGGAAGACTAAGCTACATCCCATGCATGCTCTCTGGTTGGCAGTTCAGTCTCTGTGAGTCCTCATGGACCCTGGTTAGTCGATTCTATAGGGTTTCTTGTGGTATCCTTAACCCCTCTGCATGCCTGGCTTTTAACATGGGTGCTGGGCGGCTGAACTCAGGTTCTTGTGATTCTGTGCTACGCCCCACTGACTGAGCCAATTCCCGTGACCTCATATTTTCTTTATTAAATGAATGGAAAATCATTAGTGTACTCTGTAATAGGAGGTTGGGGGGAAAGAGAGAAGCCTCTTTTTCAATCTTGTTGGATTAAAAAAAAAATCTAATCCAAGTGTTTTAGATTCTAATTGCACTGAAGTGAGAAGCCCTGAGTTAATCTAGGCACCATTAGAGTCTTACAGTAGAGCTGTTTCACTGGAGGGTGCTTTGTGACCTTGTGGTTGAAGTTGATGACTCTGGTGGCACCAGCTTTTCATATGGCCACTAAGAGTGGATGGTAATTCTGTCCCTGACTCCTCTTGGCCCCTCCGAGAGGAGTTTTGGAGGGATCTGTTTGTACGGCAGCTCATCGTTTGAAAGTGCTGTCCAAGCTATTCATGGCAGGGAACTGCTGACTTTCCGAAGCTTCTTTTAGGGACAGCAGTTATGGGAGGAAAACAATTAGGAGTGTAAGAAAAGACCAAAGCGTTCTGACGTTCTGAATAAGGGAAGATCTGGCCATCAGACACGACGAGGTTACAAGAAAGGGGACAAGCATGGACCGATCCATCTTTGGGACAGCACAGCCTAGGAACGGAAGGAAGGGGCAACGCATGAAATCCAGGAGCCCAAGAGATAGCTCAGGAGCTAAGGTCGCTTGTTGCTCTTGCAGAAGACCTGTGGCAGCTTAAAACCAACTGTCACAGCTCCAGTTTCAGGGGGATCCGACACCTTCTACTGGCTCCTTCAGGTAATACACACACACACACACACACACACACACACACACACACACACACA
>NC_034595.1:104722286-104776501 GCF_900095145.1 Mus pahari | reverse complement strand
AGGGAGAGGGGGGAAGGGAGGGAGGGTGAGAAAGAGAGAGGGAGGAAGAGAGAGGGAGAGAGGGAGGGACAGAAAGGGAGAGGGGGGAAGGGAGGGAGGGTGAGAGAGAGAGAGAGAGGGAGGAAGAGAGAGGGAGAGCACACAGGATCTGAAAATGGCACCACAAACAAGCAGACATGACATTTTATTTTAACTTGACATGTGATATGGGCAAATAAAACAGATGTCTGGAAAACACAGATAAACCATAAAACGGTAGATGGCAACTAGAGGCCATCTGCTATGGGAAGACCTAAGGCTGGAGGACTCAGGCGATCTCTGCAACGTTTTCTTTCTTCCTTTCCCTTTCTTGCTTCCTTGCTCCCACTCTCATTTTGGGGGGGTCCAGGATCTCATTAGACCAGGGTAGCCTTAGACTCTCTGTAGCTGAGAACAACCCTGATTTCCTGTTTACTTTCCCTTCTGCCCCCCACCTCCCTAGTGCGGGGATTTCAGACGTGCAGGGCCTTAACTGGTTTCTGTGGTTTTTTCTAGGAACAGTCAATTCCTATTTCTATGCAAAGCATTTAGAAAGTAGGAAACACATAAAAGTTGTTTTATCAAAAATAGTACAAAAATATGAGTTACTAGAACCTGAAAGTGGTTCTAAGACACAAGACCGGAGCGATGCAGGGGTAGCCTGGAACCTCTCCCTGTGTTTATTCTCCACAGTCCCAGTCAGGGCCAGAAGAACAGGGGACAGGCTTGTTACTTGTGTCTCAGCTGAAGCACTACAGCTTGAGTCACAATGAATAGAAATTCATTCCTCAGTCCAGGGAGCTGGGAGCCCAAGGTCAGAGTTCTGGCACGTGGCAAGGACTATCCTGCTGCCTGATTGTGTGGCAGGACTGACCCCATGTAGCCTCCTCATCTCTTAAAGGTCCTATCTCCTAACATAGCATCCTGGTTTCTTTTCTGTTGCTGTAGTAAAATATCCTGGCAGAAAGCAACTTGAAGTGGAAACTTCTAGTTTTTTTGGACATGTGAAAGAATGTTTTGCTGAAGCAGACACAGGTGGAAGGATGTTTTGCTATAGCAGACACATGAAAGGACATGTGATGTTTAGAAGGAATGTGAGTATGATTTCATAGACAGCGGGAGCTGATGCATTGGTTTACCTTGCTCTGTCTTGCTAGTCTTCACTGACAACATGCATGTATTAGTTCCCCTTACACTGCATTGCTGAGCTTCACCTGTGGTGATGTTATAGAGAGAAACTCACCACAGAACTTCTCATGAGGTTTTTGTGGCTTCATGCTGTTTCCATGGCCTCTGGCCAATTGTGAGCCTCGTGGTTTCTTCTGGATGGAATTGCCCTTTCTGATTTGTGTGTGGTGTCCGAGGTGTGGACTGGACTGCATGCAGTTGCTGATCTGTGTTTGGTTTTTATTAGTGGACTGGACTGAGAACAATGAAGATTAGAATCACACCAAAGAACTACTTCTAATCAGAGTCCACTTCCCCCATATCCTAAAAACCTTTCTTTCTCACTACCTCTGGTGAGCAGTGGGCTAGAGGGTAGTGCCAACCCTTATTAAAGTAGGTTGAGAAAAAATATATGCCTATAGCAATTAAGGGGAGAAGGGGTTTATTTTAGCCCACAGTGCCTGGTTACACTCCAACATTATGTGGAAATCATATAAATAGAGGCTTGTTACAGCACATGCACAGCTAAGTGTGGAGAAAGAATGAATACATGCACACTCAATTCCATGTGTTCAAGTCCACTTTACCACTCTAACACTATTCAGGATCTTCTGCTTAGGGAAGAGTGATATCCACAGTGGGCCAGTCTTCCTATGGAATAGTGATGTCCACAGTGGGCATGTCTTCCTAGGGAATAGTGATGCCCACGGTGGGCATGTCTTCCTAGGGAATAGTGATGCCCACAGTGAGCAAGTTGTCCCATATCAATTTACAATCAAGGAAATCCTCCATAGTCATGCAGGAGGTCACCCTGACCTAGGCAATCCCTCACTGAGACTCTTCCCAAGGAGATTTTAGATCCTGTCAAACTTACAATTAAAGCTCTTACAGATAATCAGGGCAGCAACTACATCTCTGTGAATTTCAAAGAAGATAAGCACTAAATCATGGTGGCATCTGTTTATACAAAGACCCAGAGCCCCTAAACAATACATCCATTCTGAACCTGACAGGACACCAGACACACAGCTGGATCCTAGATGGGTAGGAAAAAAAATAAAGTTAAAAGAAAATGGAGGAGTAACTCACACTACTCACGACTAGGAATGTTTTTGACCAAATTCAAAGGTGTTTGTTTGCTACAAGGAAGCAATAGATGTTTTTCAGAGTTCACTTCTATTCGGTGAAAGACCAAAAGGACCATGGGAACACAGCTGAGCACTTGATAAATGGTGTCTGCAGTTAAACACTGAGAGGGAAGCAATACACACAGCATGTGATTAGCAGAAGCGAGGAGAGAAACCTCTCTGGAAACTGAGGGTGAGGTGTGGACTGTTGATGGAGACCCTCATAAGCATTACTGATCATGAACCAGGCTGCAGATGCCTCCAAAGCTGGGTGAGCCATGACTTATCCTGGAGACCACAGGAGAGATCTTGGTGGTAAGACCATCATCAGTGTGGCAGATGTGCTAGGAGGACCCTGGGATGTTTTCACACACACGAGTTGTGCTATGTGGCCCAGAGGCACAGCTGTGGGGCAGGAGACCATGGGAGGTGAAGCTGGTATATGGGCAGAACTAATTGCTGCTGAGGCATGCTGTCAGTGGGGATGTACCCAGGGGAGGTCTGCCTATGTTGTCACCCAGTATGCATGTGAGCTCAGAAGCCAGTGTTAGAGAAAGGTTGTGTAGAGCAGGTTTTTTTTTTGTTGTTTTTTTGTTTTTTTGTTTTTCAAGACAGGGTTTCTCTGTGTAGTCCTGGCTGACCTGGAACTCACTCTGTAGACCAGGCTGGCCTCGAACACAGAAATCTGCCTGCCTCTGCCTCCCGAGTGCTGGGATTAAAGGTGTGCGCCACCACGCCCAGCTAACAGTCTTAATACACAAACCATGAGTGCACAGTCAAGACCAGAACCCCAGGATGTGAGAACTTAGGAATGGAAAAATACCATATGGCCATTGAACAGGAGCATGTCTCAGGGGACAAGGTGACACTGCACAGGAGCATGTCTCAGGGAACAAGGTGACATTGACAGGAGCATGTCTTAGGGGGCAAGGTGACATTGACAGGAGCCTGTCTCGGGGACAGGGTGACATTGACAGCAACAAGTCTCAGGGGACAGGGGGACATTGACATGAGCATGTCTCGAGGGACAGGGGGACATTGACAGGAGCATGTCTCATGGGACAAGGTGACACTGCACAGGAGCATGTCTCAGGGAACAGGGGGACATTGACAGGAGCATGTGTCTCGGGACAGGGTGACATTGACAGGAGCATGTCTCAGGGGACAGGGTGACATTGACAGCAGCATGTCTCAGGGGACAGGGTGACATTGACAGCAGCATGTCTCTCGGGACAGGGGAACATTGACAGGAGCATGTCTCAGGGGACAAGGTGACACTGCACAGGAGCATGTCTCAGGGAACAGGGTGACATTGACAGCAGCATGTCTCTAGGGACAGGGGGACATTGACAGGAACATGTCTCACAGGCTGGGCTGAGAGTGGGACAAGGAACAAAAGCAGGAAGTACTTGTCTGGAGAGTGAGCTGGCACCTTTGGCAAAGTTGTGATAAAGACTTACTGAGAGATGGTGAGGGAGCAATGACCTTCACCTTCTGCATCTGAAGTCTCAAGACAGAGGATCGACTAGCAGAAAAAACAAACGGTAGAGAGCTGGAGAGATGGCGCCTCAGTTAAAAGGACAAGCGACTCTTTTAAAAGGACCGGGGTTTGGCGCTTGGCACTAATGTCAGGTAGCTCACAACTGCCTAGACTGTAGCACTAGGATTCTGATGACCCCTTCTGGCATCTGGAGGCATTGTACCCATGTACATAGACACACACACACACACACACACACACACACACACACACACACACGTAATTAAAAATAACATAAATCTTACGAAAGAGAGAACAAATGGTCCAAAATAGGCTGTCAAGTTTGCTATAGGTTTATTTATATCAAACAAACATATTTTTGACAACAGGTAATTTATGTAACCATCCCACTTCACATTTTATATTTCTTTTTTTGTTGTTGTTGTTTTTTGTTTTGTTTTGTTTTTCGAGACAGGGTTTCACTGTGTAGCCCTGGCTGTCCTGGAACTCACTCTGTAGACCAGGCTGGCCTCCAACTCAGAAATCCACCTGCCTCTGCCTCCCAAGTGCTGGGGTTAAAGGCGTGCACCACCACCGCCCAGCTACATTTTATATTTCTTGAAATGTTTACGAGGCAGTCATGGGACTTCGCAGCTATGGCAGGAACACAACAAGGTGCAGGGGCGTCAGAGGGTTGGAGTCCTTGTTCAATGAGGCACTGCCTTGGTGTTGAATGTTTCTGTAGATGATGGCACAGTCTCAATCCTGCAGACCTTTGTGGATGTGAATCCATAACCAAAGGCCACTCAGCTCCCACCATGTCCCTCTTCTCAGTCCCATGTCCCCATGGGGTGGCTTTGACATGGTCACCCTGGGTCTGGTGGCTTCTTGGCCTGTCAGTAGGCCACCCCAATGGCATCCACATCCTTGACCCTTTCGAAGACATGGCTAGCAAGAGTGGTGAGTTGACACCTGGCTTTGCAGGAGTCCTAGAATGAATGATCTGATCTTTAATAAGAGCCCATGCGACCCGTACTGTCTGTTACCTTCACCCCACAGTTCAGGAAAGCCCACTCATGGCAAGCATCTCCCCAGGGACACACAGTGGGGCCCTCATTGCCCCCAGAGATTGTTGGCCAATATCAATCCAAAGGGAGATGACAGATGACGAAAGCCCATGAGTATGTCAGGCAATGGTGATACAGGGACCAGCTGTGGGGAAACAGATCAACTTCGCTTGGGGTGAATCAAGGGTTATATAGTTTGGGAGATGGGCTGGGTGTCAACATCCCAGGATGGGCAAAGGAAATTGACTGAAGGCCACAGGTACCAGAGATGCCTTATTATCAAGGGGAGGCCTTCCAGCAATCTCACGAGCTAGCTGTGAGCCTGTAATCTAATTTAGGCTACATGACACTGGACAGGTAGAGGTGTGTGTGGGCTAAGATCAGAGAAGGAGAAGCCCTGCTGGTAAAGGGAGTTCTCCATTTTGTGCCAAGCCCAGGAGACTATCCTGACAATGGTAGATTTCGACCTTAATTAAGCAGTGTTTTCACACAGCACAGCATCTGTGGCAGCTTACCATTGGCTGTAGCACTCAGCGGTGAGGCTGGTTGAGCTTCAAGGCTGGAAGCTGGATGGGCACATGACTGTTTAAAGACTTCCTTGGTCAAGTGAGCGCAGAACTTGATTTTTCTTCACAGGAGCTCCTGACTAGAAATTATTTGTGGGCTGGAACTATGGCTCAGTGTTTAAGAGTGCTGGCTGCTCTTCCAGGGGACCAGGGTTCTGATTCTAATCATCTATGTCAGGCATCTCACAAGCGCCTTTAACTCCAGCTCCAAGGGATCTGATGCCCTCTTCTGGCCTCCATGGACATTACACTCAATGTACACACCCACCCACCCACAGACACATCCACATCCACCCTCACACATATACATAATTTAAATGAAACATATAAATAATGCTCATCCTGGAGAACACACATCTATGTGAGTGCACACACATGCAAACACAAACACACATACACATGCATCCTCATACAAACACACTTCCCACATGAGTGCACACACAATTATGTGTGCAACGACACACTTATGTGCCAGTGCACACACAAAGCGCCCCCATCTGCAAATGCACAGACACAGGAAGCAAACCCCAGCACATCCGTCTCCCTGCTTGGGAGACAGGTATGGAATTCAGCAATCCTGCTCTACTTCTGAGCAGAGATAAGATAATGTAGACAAATTCGTTCATTATTTAGTCTCTTTGATCAAGCACACCAGACTCTAGAAGATGAATTATGGACAAGGAGGTCGGCCTTCTATCTATCATTCAGAGTCCAAGTGCCTCCAGCCCGGGGCTCTGCCGGAAACCACACAGTGATGTGCGGCTTGTTATTCTGCTTCTGAGGATGCCGTCTCTGTACCGCTCTGCGGATGTGTGTCTCTCACATCCATTGCCTGCCAAGACTTCAGACAGAGGGTACTTGGACTCCCATTGATGTGCTCTACCTACTAAAAGGCCATGTTTGCCAGTGACCGTGTTTGTGTTTGCCTGTGACTTGGTGTCGGCAGCCGTTTGTAGAGGGTGGAGCGGACTTGGGGATTCCTGCTGTCACCATCCTCTCTGCTGTGACACAGCTATGGCTGAGGCAATGCTCCTTCTGAACCTGCGTTAGCAGACCTGGAACACACTGCCTGTCTGGTCTAGCTTGGCCGACAACATCCGCCCTTGTGGCTGGCCCTGATGCCTCCCTGAGCGGAGGAAATGTTTTGAGCCTCACAGTGGTTGGGATCTAGATAGAGCCACCGTTTGCTGGCTGCCTCCCTTGCTGATGGGGGGTGGGGGGGGGCTAACCCGAACCACTCTCCTGGCCTTTGTGATCTTAGGAGCCACCTGCTCTTCTCTCCGTGGAGCAGATGGGGAGGGTAGGCACCACAGAGAGGCACCTCTGTGATAGGCAGTTGGAGTTTGAAGTCCATCTGGAGATAGAATTGTCTCCTTCAGAGAACCCGAGTCTTCTTTTATGTCATCCTTCACCTGATGGGGTGGGGCCGACTTCACTGTGGAGGGTCGCTTGCTTTACTCAGAGCACAGTGATTTAAATATCAGCCTATCAGTTTGTCACATTGTAACAGGAACATCCCATCCCATGCTTGACCGTATGTGCACTCTGACATTGAGAATCAACCATAGCACAAGCACAACTCTCAAATCGGGAACACAAGGGATCCTGGGGCTCCCTGTCCTCTCTGTAACGCTTTATGTAGCTCGGTCTGACCTCAAACTTGCTGTGCAGCTAAGGATGTCCTCAAGCTCCTGCTCCCTCTCCTAGCTCCTGGGATTGCAGGATCACCATGACACCCAAGTACTGGGGAGCAAACCCCTGCTTTGTTGAAGTCCAGGGGTCTCCATTGTCAGGAGACTGCTTCCTGGTGGGTACAGGCAGTGAAAGACACATCTGATAGGGGCAGGAACAAGGTACAGACTGAGATCCTACAGGCCTGGTTTCCCCTTGTGGATACAAGTAGTGACATCGTGTTCTTCTGCATCATTTAAAGCCAGGGAAGATGCTAAACTGAGGACCAAGGGGCCCAACTCTGCACAGCCGAGGCAGAGACAGCCCTGCTCACAGGCTTCTCTGGAATCTGATTTCCTGTGCACATTTGGTGTGATGTCTCCAAGATAGGCCATGTAGGACCAGCTTGTTCTGCCCATGAGAACACTCAGCTCCGGGCTGAAAGTCAGAATGAGTATGTAGAAAGAAATGTGTCCCCATCTGCCTGTTTGGGTTCCTTGGGGGTAGGTTCAGGGTCTGGAGTCAAGGTGATGAGTAGTGCCCAGGGAGCTGAGTGGAGCCCCCGATGAGTGGGCAGGAGGAGGCAGCAGAGAAGAATCTGGCCCTTAGGCTGCCAAGGGATGAAGGAGGAGATGGAAAGGCGCCCTTGGGACTCATCATGGAGGCAGAGGAGGGGTAGGGCACCTTGGGAAGAACACTTGGGAAGGGCACTTGGACGTCAGAACCGCATGTGAGAGAGCTGCCTCACGAGCGGGGGTCTGTGCCTGCTGGGCGCTGACACCGGGTCTCCAGGCATGTCTTCCTGCCTGCGCTGGCCTTCCCTGTCCTGGGTGGGCTGTCCCTCTGGCCCTAATGGCCCAGACTGTCAGGGCAGATCTCGTCCTGATCCTGCGGCGGTGCTACCGCTGGAAATTGGTGACACTGCGCGGACTGGAGGTTTTTCTGGCAGCTCAAATTAATTTCGCTTTATTTGGATCGTGATGGATTTTAGTGGAAGATAACAGCAAACCTTTGGCAACCTCAGGCAGTTTAATAACCAAAACCTTTGATTAAAAATTTTAATAGTCTGGAGTGATGGAATCACATGAGACAGAGAAAAATGAAGCCTGACCACATGCTGAGGTGCACACTTTCTGCCGGAGACAGACAGGAAACCTCTTCCTAATTTTTTCTCCCCAGAGGAACGCCAACCTCAGAAAACCTCTCTCGCAAGGTTTCCTCACAAAACCACCACCACACACTTCTGGTGTTTCCTTCTTTGGGTCTAGCCAGAGCCCTGTCTGGTTTCTCCAAGGACAGATTGGGGTGAGGCCGAGTCTCTGGGGACTTCCATGAGACTGTTGGGTGGTCTGTGCGGCCACCAACAGAAATCACCTCAGACTGGGTACTTTAAGCACCCAAATTCTGCTCTCTTCCTGACCAGGCAGTCCCTGAGCAGCTGGGGAGGCAGGCGATCCTCAAGAGAGCCAGCGCCTCTTTGGGCTTCGGGTGGCTGTTTGGTGACACTCCAGGCTCAGTTGGCTCCTCCTCTCCTGCCCCTTGGAAGGGCACTTGTCAGTGGGTATACAACTATACATGGTGACACAGCCTTTAGGGGTGCCATTCTATGCACTTGAGTCCTCTGATCACCTTGGGATGAGTGAGGACCCCAGACCTCTCCTGCATAAGAGAGACATGGCAGGATTCACAAGGCTCCTGTACTGGCTGGTTTTGTGTGTCAACGTGACACAAGCTGAGTTAGGAGAAAGGAGCCTCCCTTGAGGAAATGAATCCATGAGATCCAGCTGTAAGACATTTTCTCAGTTAGTGATCAAGGACGGAGGGCCCATAGTGGGTGGTGCCATCCCTGGGCTGACAGTCCTGGGTTCTATAAGAAGATATGCTGAGCAAGCCAGGGGAAGCAAGCCAGTAAGCAGCACCCCTCCATGGCCTCTGCATCAGCTCCTGCCTCCAAGTTCCTGCCCTGAGTGAGGTCCTGTCCTGACTTCCCTTGGTGATGAACAGCAATGTGGAAGTGTAAGCTGAATAAACCCTTTCCTTCCCGACTTGCTTCTCGGTGTTTTGTTCAGGAATAGAAACCCTGACTAAGACAGCTCCCATCTGGAGTTACTGGGGCTGCTGAACCTCGCCCATGAGGAGGATGGGTCTTGAGGACAGCCGAGGTTCTGCCTGGCCAGTGGAGGGGGCAGGCATGTAGAGGGGTGGTGTCTGCATCTCCCAACGTCGTACTGAGCTGCCGTGTGATCATCTGTGAAGACTGAGTCTTTCAGAAGCGACAGCCGTGGTAGATGAGGTCAGAGGAGCCCACAGTGGGGTTCAGTTGCCACAACACAGACCCTCCATGCCCCTCCATGTGGGGTACAGAGGGAAGCAGCTGCCTTGTGGCAGGAAGAGCTCTACTAGTAGCTGTGGATGCCAGTGCTTTCTCTGGACATCGTGGGCTATGGATTCATGAGGTTCTTAGAACCCACGTTAACCAGCGGGGAGGAGGTCATCTTTCCTGAGGGAAAACAGATACTTCAACTGCCCTTCAGTTCAGGTCACCTCTGCGCTCTCTCTCTCTCTCTCTCTCTCTCTCTCTCTCTCTCTCTCTCTCTCTCACCTGCCGTCTATCTACCTACGCAACTATCATCTATCTACCTGCCTGTCATCTATCTTTCTATCATCTGTCTATCTAGCATCTGTCTATTTGTCTACCTATCTCTCATCTATCATTTATGTATATCTATCTATCTATCTATCTATCTATCTATCTATCTATCTATCTATCTATCTATCATTTATCAATCTACCATCTATCATTTATCTACCTCCATCTATCTACCTATCATTTCTCTATTATCTTTATTATCTATCTGTCTGTCTATCTATCTATCTACCTACCTATCATCTGTGACCCAGGTGACCCTCTGGTAACTCACTTATCTGGTGGGGCACCAAGCAAAGGCTAGCTGCCAGCTGCACCATGGTCTTTAATACTGAAGAGCAACTGGAGCTGAAATGGGTTTCACCAGTGAGTGGGGCATCTCTGATGTCACAGGACACGTGATGATTCACATGGATGATCCAGGCAGAACATGCACAAGGCAGGAGTCAGAGGCAGAAACATGTTTTCCAGGCCTGGCGGTGTCTTCCTGAAAACCCCACTTGGGAAGGTGAGGATGAGGAATTTCCAGCTATCCTCAGCTACAGAGGCAGGTCAGAGCCAGCCTGGGCTACATGAGACCATGAGATAGAAAAAAGATGGACAAGAGGGAAGGAGAAGGGGGAAGAAGAAAGAAAGGAAAGAAGAGAGGGAGGGAGGAGGGAAGTAAGGAAGGGAAGGATAGAGGAAGAAAGAGAGGGAGAGAGGGATGGAGGGGGAGAGGGAGGAAAGGGAGGGAGGAGAGGGGAGAGCGAGGGGAGTGCGGCAGAGGGCGAGAGGAAGGGGAAGAGGGGGAAAAGGGAAAGAAGAGGGGGAGGGAGGGAAAACTGTTGAGCTCTAAGTGGCAGCATGAACACATCCTATCTAGTCCCGGCAGAATTGGCCTCTTCTAGTTTGCTTTCTGTTACTGTGATAAAACACTAACCAAAAACAACGTGGGGAAGAACGGGTTTTATGCTCTATACTTCCAAGTCAAATGCCATCCTTGAGAGAAGTCAGGGCAGGAACTTGGAGGCAGGAACTGAAACACCACCACGGAAAAACAAAGCTTCCTGGCTGGGGGGGGGGGGTGGCTCCCCGTGCCTGGGGCTTGGCTACCCATGGCTGGGGTGTGGCTCCCTGTGGCTGGGGTGTGGCTCCCCGTGGCTGGGGCGTGGCTACCCAGCCTACTTTAACATTAATCATTAAACAAGAAAATGTCCTGCAGACTTGCCTATAGGACAATCTCACAGAGAGATTTTTCTCAATGGAGATTCCTTCTTCCCAGATGACCCTGGCTTGTGTCAAGTTGACAAAATCTACCCCGTGCAAGGCTGGAGGAGACACCTCTAAATCAGGGCACAGGGCAGAGAAGACTAGAATCTTTTGTTCCTTCTCCCCGGCATATATCATTTATCTGTGACATGAAGTCCCACCTTGTGGATGGAACATTTTCTCCTGAAATAAATCTAAAATGTCCAGAGCACTACTCCGGGAAGGAGATGCTCTGTCCTCGGTGGTGGGATGGGGGTCTGGCCAAGAACAAGCTGGCTGTGGTGCTGGCTTTCAAGGCAAACACATTGGTCCCTGTCATGGGAGCTGCCGGAAGCTCCATAGCCTTGTCCCCAAGGAGACAGAAAGCTGTGGTCCCCGTGGTTCATGCCCAGCTTGACTCTCACAAAGCCTTGCTCAATGAGAATAGACCTACTTTAGCTGAGACTCCAGAAAATCCTCTCAACTCCCACAAATGGATTCAGGGACCCAGTGACCTGAAACCACCCTCAGCTCTTGTTGGGAAAATCACTTTCCTGTGAGAGACTGGAGCGGCTAACCATGCTTTATTCTGTTGACTCTGTGAGGCAGGATGGGGCAGCAGAGAGCTGGGAAATTAAATGAGCTCGTCCTTGGGGATGGGTTCAGCAGAGTCTGTTTGTCTAGGGCGTGGCTGTCCATGCATCCTTTTTCCTAGCGCTCAGTTAAATAAGGGTGGAGGAGACCGTACTGGATGGTGTTAAGAGGCAGGATGGAGACTCAGCTCAGGGCTTTGTGTTTATTTGTTTTTCCTCTCCCTGTTGAGTCTTCGTGGCCCTCTTGAAGGGCTTGGGTGCTGCGTGCGCATGCCCTGTCTCAAGCTATCCTTCCATGACTGGCCTCAGGATTTCCCAAGGTGTGGCAAACTTAGCCTGAGGACATTGGTGTCTATGGAGATGAGGGTAGCTGGACCAAGGTCATGCTCTCTCTGCAGGGTTCTTTGCTGTATGCCCATTTGAGGACAGGGTCTGTGTGGCAGAGAGCTGGCGTAGGTTGGTTGTAGCCAGGGGCTGCTGTGTCTGTGGGTCAGTCTCTGCCCCACAGGTTCACACAGTACCCTTCCCTCATGGATTGAAATTCTTCACTGTCAAGATGTCAAGAAGCAAGCTGCATCTTCCAGTAGGGACCAGGGCTAATCTGAGGATGCGAGGGCTAAATAGTTCTTTCCAGGAGCCGTGGGTGGTGGACCTGACAGTGTGAGTAAGAGGCTCGACCTTGTAGCCTATACCCTTCCAGCCTGTCTGTGACCACTGAAGGGGACTGAGCGTGTAGAATCCCAGGTAGGAGACAGAGAAGATCTTCAACTAGACCACGAGTACCTATAGACACCTGGAGAAGCAGGCCATCTGGGAAGGCATAGCATTTTCCTTCAGGGTTCAAGGAGTTTGCCCCTGAAGGCACTGCCATCGTCCTGCTGGCTATGATGGCAGCTCTGTCAGACACCAGCATACAGGTTTGGCAGATGGCATTGACTCCATTCTGCAAGGAGCTGAGACCATCTCCCCCCCCTCTCCCTGCTGTGCTAATTCCTGACCCCTATCAGGAGCTGCCCTCTGCTCACCTTCCGAAAGATGTCCTATCAAACAGGCTATCCATACCTCGTGAAAGTCATGGTTTTCCACAACGTGGCGATGTACTGCTCCTACACGGCACTCACTGCGCTTCCTGGTGAAGGAGCCTCTCTGTCACTTCCTTCTTGGGGTCTGGGAGCTGCACACTCTGCGCCTCACCATGTCTCTGCTCAAGGCCTAACTTCTCTTCCTCAGTCAGGAGCCTGTGTTCTGGGTGGGACAAGATAGTTGGGGCTCTAGGGAACCAGACGCCGGAGCTCTGAGTAGAGTTTGGAAGTGTGATCGCTCAGTTAAGCTTAATAGTAATCTCAAAGTCAATTTTGTCTGGATTTAAAACGGGTCACGTGCTGTGTGTTTGCAGTAGGCCAGCCTCCCCATTATGGTTAATTAGACTAATTTGAGCTTTGCTTGTCCTTACCAACAGCCCTAGGTGATTCTGAGCCCGGAATGGCAGGAAGGAGCCAGCTTGGTGACTGAGAGCACTAAGGACGGGGAGGGGGCTTGGTGGTGGTGGTGGTGGGGAGTCACTGATGGGTGATTGGAGTTCCCAGGCCACCTGGCCTGGGATTGTCATGGTCCTCTGCTTCTATGTGACCCAATTGATCTCCGCAAGTGGTCCAGCCATTCACAGCTCTGAAAAGCGCAGGGGCCAGAGGTGGGGGTGCTCTCTTCAGGAATGCAAGCATCCAAATCAGGAATTTCCTTTTGTTAGCAAATGAACCCCTGCCCCATGGTCCCTCTCTCTCTTGGAAAGCTCTCTTTGGAGAACAGGACACTTTAGTGTATGAGACACCCACATGCAACCTGAATGTAGGGATGGCCATTGAGGGTCCTCTGTCGGAGATGCCCAGTCCCAAGAGAGAAGCAGGGGGCAGGGACAGAAATGGGACATAGGTGCTTCAGGGCTGCCATTGCTGGCAGGCAGAGGGAAGAGTTGCTCATCCATTAGCACCTGGAGAGCCTTCTGTGGCTCAGAGAAGCCAGGCTCTCAGGGAAGCCTCTGGATCACCAGCTCCTGAAGGTGATCTGGTGTCAATTCCTGCAGTAAGCCCTAGAACATACACTTTTTCGCACCTGTGCGAGAGCCGTAGACATGACTGTGACGCCTCTAATCCAAGGGGCATCATGGGCTTTCCCACATCTGAAACCAGGACAGAGATGAGATTTTGTGGGACTTTGAGCAGTTCCTTGAGGTGATCATCCCAGGGAGTGGCACTATTTGGAGGTGTGGCCCTGTTGGAGTAGGTGTGTCATTGTGGGCGTGGGCTTTAAGACCCTCATGCTAGCTGCCTGGAAGCTAATCTTCCACCAGCAGCCTTCAGATGAAGATGTAGTACTCTCAGCTCCTCCTGCACCATGCCTGCCTGGATGCTGCCGTGTTCCTGCCTTGATGATAATGGATTGAACCTCTGAACCAGTAAGCCAGGCCCAATTAAATGTTGTCCTCATAAGAGTTGCCTTGGTCATGGTGTCTGCTCATAGCAGTAAACCCTCACTAAGACAGGTGGTAACGCTGACGTAGAAGGTCTGGCAGGCAAATATGACCATGTGAGCAGTTATAAGTACTCAGGTCTCCATGGTAGGCGGCTAACTGGTCATGATTCCTTCTTTGTCTGTGCCTCATTGTGCCCCTTGGTGCTAGGCCTAGGCTTTGCCTTAGGATTGAAATGAATGCCTTTGCCTCCTGACTTCTGTGACCAGCAATGTAGGCCCTGCATACAGAAGTAATTTCAGGGCCTGGGCATCGATCAGACCATGTAATTGGAGGTTTGGCTGGCTAGCCAGGCCCTGTCCTGACCTGGGAGCTGAGCTATGCCAAGAGCAAGACCCACAATCTCTCCTCAGAATTACAATCCCAGGATACAGAAAGCTTAGGTTGGCCTGAGATCCACACATACAAAGTACTTAGCAACCCAGAGTCCCCATCCACACCAAGCTACACACACATCCCATTGCGCCAAAGCCTTCTGGTCACTGTACTGTAGTAACCCTAAGCAACTCTTCTGTGGTTGGTTTTCACTCAAACCGGTTCCAGTCAGCTGGAACTGAGTTTGGATCCATGTTCAGGAGAGTGAACTGTGTCCTTGAAATGAACTTTCAGGGGAAACCTCCTTTTTGCTGTCTTATGTTGAGCATGGACATGGCTCAAGAAGAGATTCATCATGGGGAAAAAACATTTGAGGTGAAGAAAGGCTTACAGAATTGAAGCCTATCAATTAAAACAATCACATCACACTGCTCAACAGCCATCTTCTTCTCCTGGGACCGCAGAAAGAAGTCCAAGGGCTATTGAGCATGCCAGGTCATGTAACCTGATACTCCCTTGTAACCAGCCTGGACTTGGCTTTGCTACTTTGTGATTTATGTGAACTTCAATTCTTTGCACAGAAGGTATATTAGTTACTATTTTACTGCTGCAACAGAACAATGTCCTAGGTTTCTCTTGCCACGGTAAACACCATGACTAAATCAACTTCTAGAGCAAAGGGCTTATGTCGTCTTACAAAGTCAGCTCACACTCCATCACTGAGCGAAGTCAGGACAGAACCCAGGCAGAACCTGAAGGTTGTAAGTGGAGCAGAGCCTGTGGAGTGGATGCAGCTTTCTGCCTTACTCCCCATAACTTCCTTAACCTGCTTTCTTATCGAGTCCAGGATCACCAGCTCAGGGGTGGCACTGCCTCCAGTGAGCTGGGCCTCCCACATCAAGCATCAGTTAAAAAAAATGTCCCCCAGACCTGTCTACAAGCCAATCTTATGGAGGCATTTTCTCAACTGAGGTTCCCTCTTCGTAAAAGACTCCAGCTTGTGTCAGGTGGAAAAAGAAATCCAGAGGCCTTGTCAACTGCCTAGATACATTCTGAGGACACACACACACACACACACACCACTATTCAACCCTAACTTTTCCCTTCTTGTTCATCCCAGAGATCTCATATTAATAACATTGTAAAAACATAGCGAGACTTTAAATGTCTCACAGACTTTAAACTCTTTTCACTTTAAAAGCCCCAAGTCTCTTTAAAATACTCCAAGTCTTTTCACTGTGGGTTCTTTAAAAATAAAAGAATAAAGTAAAAGTGAGATACTGACATAAACCAAGACCAATCTCCACAATGTAAATAGCTAATTCCTGACGTCTGGACCTCACCAGAGATCTTAGACCAGTCCCTTCATGTCCTGGTGACCCTCAATTATAAAGTCGTTTTCACTGCTACTTCATAACTGTAATTTTGTGACTGTTCCGAATCATAATGTAAATATCTGATCTGCAAGACATCAGATATGTGACCCCTGCGAAAGTCGAGAACCAGTGACTTAGACGGTTTCATTTCTCCAGCTCTGCCCACCACATCACACAGAGTCTGTCTCAGAGGCTCAGACAGCTCCATTCCACAGCTGCTGCTGTCCTCATGGGCATATCACGCGGCTAGTATCTCCACAATGCTGGCTTCTCCACTGCCACTGGGCTGTGCCTTCACCGACAGTCTCTCCTGGATTCCCTTCTCTGTGGCCTCTGCTTCTGTTCCTGTCTCCAGGTCCCTGCTTTGAGTTCCTGCCCTGATTTCCCTCAGTGATGGACTGTGACAGAAGTGTTGGAGGCCGAAATGACCCTTTCCTCAGGTTGTTTTTGGTTATTGTGTTTTATCACAGCAATAGAAACCAAATTAAGACAAATACCATGAACAAAGGCAGCTTATAGATGGAAGTGTTTATTTTGGCTTATGGTTCTGGGGAGAGAGCTCAGATGGGTAGAGGAGGCATGGCATGAGGTGGGGGTGTGGGGGAGGAGAGAGAGAGAGAAATGGAGCTGGGTTGAGGTTCCACCCCTGAGGATGCACTCCCTGAAGCAAGGTTCCACCTCCTAAAGGTTCCCTGACATCCCAAATGGGCCAAGTATTCAAATATATGTAACTAAGGGGCACATTTCTCATTTAAACCACAGCATTCCTTCCCTGATCTCCTGTAGGCTCATAGATAGATCATGATGCAAAAATGTGTTTATTCCAACTTCAAAGCTCCCCATAGTCTTCATGGGGTCATCACTGTGAAAAAAGCCCAGAGTCCAAAGAACCTGGAAATACCTAGTCTTGATACAACCGTGGGAAATTCCATTCCCTCCCAACCCCCACTTTAGCAGCTACAGAAGGGAACGGCTCATCCAATTGCCAACCTGTCAGTATGTCACAGAACTTGGTTCCAACCAGCAGCAGCCATACAACTTTCTTCCTTAAGGGACCCAGGGGAGGCTCTCCAACATCTGCCAGACAGGTGCCAGGCTACAGCCGCTTGTGTTTGGAGATATCACAGGGACCTCAGAGGAGAGAGGTGAGAAACAAAAACAGTGGGTGTCCATGCAGGGGGATAGTCTCCACTGGCATACACATGTCTGGGTTCCCTGGAGGACACAGAGAGATCCTCAGGGGTCAGATATGGGGGGGAAGAACGGCTTCTTCACTGCATGGTGATCATGGGCTGGTGAGGCTCAGGGATAGGATGCTTGCTTAGTATACGAGGACCTAGCCCTCATCCCAGCATCTCTCTTCTCTTCCAAACATCCTGGGGTCCTATTGAATCAAGAGAGTGACAGCCACTTGTTGGAGTGACAGATTCTGGAAGTGCCAGACTGGGTAAGAAGGTCCCATTGGGAAAACAATACCATCCACTCGGGGCACCTCTCCACTGCAATAGAAGCCATGGTGTATTTTTGCTCCACCGCCTGTCTCTGAGACTCCTCAGGGCAGTGACTCCAGACACCAGGCATGCCAGACTTGGTGGCTGCCTAGCATCTCCTCCCACCTGTTCTATGGAACCTTCCTTTTGTATGGTTCTGTTTTTATACGTGCTAGTGAGTGAGAAACTGTGTCCTGTCTCCATGCACAAGTGACCTGCTTTGGTTCGGAGACTGGCCCTTCTGTGTCTTTCTTTCTTTTTCTTAAAATATTATTTATTTAATGTATATGAGTACACTGTAGCTGTCTTCAGACATAGCAGAAGAGGGCATCAGATCCCACTACAGATAGTTGTGAGCCACCATGTTATTGCTGGGAATTAAACTCAGGATCTCTGGAAGAGCAGTCAGTGCTCTTAACCTCTGGGCCATCTCTCCAGCCCATGTGTTTCTTACATTTGGCAAGTGTTCTTTCTTGCCTCTGAGCCAAAGGGGGTGATTGTGGGGTGGTGATTCAGGACAGGAGCAGGGGATCATAGGATGGAGGTTGGGCTTATAGACAGTTGTGGGCAACTGTGGGCCTCTGATGGTTGATGTGCCAGCAGGTTGGATGTCAACTGAACTAGGTGGTTCCCTTGGAGACTACAGGGGGAAGGGTCACAGGCTTCGAATGCAGAGATGGACAGCATAACAGCCGGTGCCCTCTCCTCATTTGCTTCTGTTTTGCATGAATATCACCAAAGGTGGATGCTGTATCTGACTGCATCTCCTAGGCGTGATGAAATTAGACACCAGGGGGATAGCACTGGAGATGGGAGGTCGGGGGCGGTGAAATCATGATGGTGGGATACACAGCCCGTAACAGACACCCCAGACTCTGAGCCTGGCCCCTTTACTCAGGGGGGACTTATGGAGATGACCATGGGCTGAGGAGCCGGTGGGCCCTTTGTAGATTGATTCTTCTTCACTCAGACCTTGACTTTCTGACCTCTGGGTCACACAGATCCGGGGTATACTCAGAGGGGTACACTCAGAAAGGGAGACGTATCCACAGGAAGGCACAGGGCACTCTGCACCCTGCCTCATAAAAGGCAGTGCAGAGATTATTCTGTCAGAACACTTCAGGGAGTTGGTTACCAGGCAGCCAGTGAGGGGAAGCTGGCAATTTGCATATGCAAATTACACAGGACCAAGCCAAGTGATCTCACTCAGTGCTTTATTTGTGTTTCAGAAGTCCTTGTACAGGGGGACAGCAATGCCCGGTTTGGGATTACAGTGTTATTAACAGAGGCAGTAAGAGGCCAGACAGTGAAGTCCACACTTCACACTGGAGGTGAAGAAACTGGGGCTGGGACCCTGCCTGGGCCTCAGAGCCCAGTGGGCACCCTGCCCATCCTCACCATGGTGAACATGCCGGAAGACTGGGGTACCCTGGGCTCTCACCTCACGATGTCCTGGTGGGAGGCTCTGCTCCCTCTCCCTCCATTCCTGCAGAAGCCAGTTGGGTGGTGTGTGAGCAATTAGCTCGGAATTGAATTGAGAAGACTGATTTCCTTAATAAGTGATCGAAATGCGGTTGCTCGTCAGGATCTGGAGCTAGAAAGAGACATTTTTGTGTGGCTTCACGGTTGTCTGGCCTCATCCTGGCTTCCTGCTGGGAATCACATGCTTAACCCCAGGCTATGCTTTTCCTCCTGGGTCAGGGCCGAGTCACCCGGGCCCCTGAGGTTGTTCTCTGGGGCACAGCTGATCATCCTTTTCAGCCGTTCGGGCTGATGCCACAGTTCCAAGTTCTGCCGTGTGATTGTTCTCCCTTTGGTAAAAATTGGTGCTAAAGTCAGAGGGGAGGGCTCATGTTTCAAGACCCACAAGGCTGTGGGGATAGTAGGACATGGACCCCGAATCCCAGAACTACAAAACACCCAGTTAGTAAATCACTCTTCTTGCAAGCATCAGACCCTCGTTCTGGGCTTAAAAGCCACATAAAAAGCTGGTATACATCTGTATACATCTGTACATCTGTGATCCAGAGCTGAGGGGTCAGAGACAGAAGGCTTGGGGCTAGTGAGTGAACTAATCTACTGAATAACACTGAATTCCAGGTTCAGTGAGTGATCCTGTCTACACACACACACACACACACACACACACACACACACACACACACACGGAATATTTAGAGGTTCTCAGAGTGGGATGCTGGAGCACAAGGGCTCTGGGTCTCCGATAGCTTGCCCTGGAACAGTAGCTGGCCAGGTTTCCCCTAGGGGAGATGGGGTCAGCCTGCCTTTGGGCAGCTTTGGCAGCAAAATGGTCTTCTACGTCTTGACTCGTGGCCTGGGAGTCCCCTACTGTGTGTTGTAGCAGTGCGGGTCTGGAAGAACCTCTTCTGGAATGGTTAGATCTGTGTCAAGCTTGCTCAGCTGAGAATGAGAGTTGGAGCTTGGAGCCAATGACCGCAGGACATGGCCGGAAGGGGAGGTCTCAGCTAGACATAGGCATGCTTGGATGACCTCACGCTGGCCTCCACTTTGGGTCCTTCTGAAGGTTTCCTGTTTCCTTGCCAGAAAGAAAAAGGAAGACACAGGTGGATAACAGGGTTGGAAATGTAGCCCCTTCTGGAAGCCATTGGTTCCAGGACCCTACACTGGTACCAGATCGTCAAATGCCTTACAAATGGTGTAGCTTTAGCAACATGCCACCGTGCCTGCCCCCTTTCTGTGATGGAGTATACACTCAGACTGTAATCCAAAACAAACCCTGCTCTATACTTTAGTGGGGTTTTGGGGGGGCTCGGGGAAGGTTGCCAGATTGGATTTGAACTGGACTCAAGTTATTCATTCTCCCGCTTCATCTTTCAAGTAGCTGGGTTGACGGGTGCACACTGCCCTGCCCAGCATTCTGTATCATTAATAGATTTTTAAGTGCTGTCTGCTAAGGTAAGAACTCTGACACTTATGTCAGGAGGAAAGGTGTTTGGGAGGATGCATCTCTTCCTGAAAGCTTTCCAGTCCACAGATGTGGAACCTGATGTGTCAGCTGTAATTTGTCACAGCCACCTCAAAGAAGAGAGGCCTCATGTTCATTCATTCATGCATTCCTTCATTCCTTCATTCTAGCTGCACCTTGTGCTGCTAGTGAGCACCGTGTGCTGCAGGGTTCAGAGTCGGACAGGTGATGGGCTACCTCAGGCCAGTGATGAGGGAGCCAGCTCTGCACCTCCCTGCGTGGCCTGGCCTCTTGCTGCCATCCCAGAATCACATAGGAGACAAACCCCTGGAGATGACTGTGGGTAAGGAAGTTTCTAGACTGGGTTAAAGGAGGTGGGCAGACTCTCCTTATATGTGTGTGGTGCCAACTCAAGTGCTTGAGGCCTGGATTCAATAAAAAGGAGCAGTCAAGCTGGGCACCCCCCTTGTCTGACTGGATACCGTGTGATCAGCTGTCCCAGCCTCGCCCCCACCCTATCCTGTGCTGGAATGAATGCCCAGATTGAAATCTGAAACAAACCCTTTCTTCCTTGACTCCCATGGCAGTGACACAAGTCTCCAAGGGGGCTCCTCCTGGATAAGGGGTGGGTGTGAAGGCTCCCTCTGTGAGTGACATCACACTGGTGTGATCAGAGGCTGCTGGGAGCCCAGGGGAGGAGTCAATGTGTCTTCCATGAGAACGGTCACTCTTTGTGAGAGAAAAATGCGTGCCCTCTTGGGGTTATGTTATAGATGTTGAGGTAAGCCCGGGGATCCTCACAGAGCTGAGTGAGACCCCGGGGATTTAGAAAGGGAGTGGTCATTTCTTTAAATGACGATGATGACGACGCTCACCTACCAGCAGCCAGAGAACTGATATCACCAGCTGAACTGCAACATGCTGCCAGGATAGCAAGCGCAGCTCTGAGCCCCAACCAGGCTTCTCAAGAATCCTGTCAAAGAAAGATGGAGACAGTCCCAAGGAAGGCTCCCTGGTGCAGCGGTGTTCCACCCTGGGTAAGGCATGCAACAGATCCTTCCTGAACCTCTCACAAGGGTGTTAGATGCTTTGGTCTCTGACAGATGTTCTTGTCTATAAATCTCTTGCTTGCCAGCTAGTCAGGTTACCAGAAAAAAATTGCAAAAAAAAAAAAATTCTGATAATGTTTTACATATGTTTGTGATTTTGTGTTGGGGCACACGCAACCCATGGGTGTGAGTTGGTCTCAAGCAAACAATCCCATTTCTGGAGTGAGGTTTTGGGTAGGTCTTGGGCCCGGTGTCCCTCATGGAAAACTGGAAGGAAGACCAGAACTTGGGGCTGAGGGTCTGGAAGTAGAGTTTTGGGGACACCAAGGTCTTCCCTAGCGGGGGAGGGGCTAAGAGGAAGCTTTCTGGGGAGAGCTCACTGTGGGATAGAGTGGGGTGGGTGGGGGAGCCCCAGTCTTGTCTGCTGAGGTGAGGAGTTTCTTAGTCTGTAGTGAGCACCCAGCACAGCGTGCCCCTTTGACATGCCACTGGGTCTGGAACACTCTAACATTGTTCAAGAAAAGAACACAGCCAAACTCCATTCATCTTGTGAAAATTGTCCCCGTTCCTGACACATTGTATGGGACACTTAAAAAAAAATAAATAAAAACAAGGCTTTGAGCAAAAATGCCCGATTTGTTGAAAGCAACCTGTGGCATTATGACAGATGTGATTTTGACTAACGAGAGCCAACCGGACGGGAGCGGGGTGTTCAATTATGGATGAGCTAATTACAGGAGCACGTTGCGTTTAGATTGCCACCCTAGCTCTGCCTCTCTTCCTCCGACTGGGTCCAGCCTGCTCGTTAGGATAATTAATGGGACCTCAGACTTGCGTTTATTTTGTCAGGCACAAACTACCACTTAATTTTCTGACCTGCTATGTTCCGTGTGGCTTGCGGGCGGTGGGTGTAGGAATCCTGGCGGGATTTGCTGCCCGCCCCCAGGGGTCTCCGGTTTTAACTGAAGCCCCTCCCCATGGCTTGGCAGAGCAAGAGTGCTCCTTCCCACCAGCAGGGGTGATTTCGGCACAGGTTTACAGAGTACCCTGTGGACACAGGCTATGTGGAGGACAGACAAGGTTGAAGTCCTTGGGGCTGGCTTTGTGAAAAGCCACCTCCAGACAGTGGCTGAGGGGTAGTTGCTGGCACAGGGTCTCTGAGTCTCTGGCTGAGGACTGGCCCATCGACAGTGTTAGCCTCTGGAAGCAGCTAACTGAAGGCCTTTTCCTTCCTTTTCTTTACAAAGGTAAAAATAGCAGCTAATCACATCACACATTTACAGAGTTTGAGCTCTGAGGCCCTTTACCCGTGTGTGCTATTTAATCCTCCGAACCTTCGTGTCTGGTGACATGCAAATGACCAAATTCAGGCAGAGAGGAGCAGAGTAATTTTGTCTAGTCTCCCAAAGCTTCCAGCATCAGAAGCTGGAGTGGATCTGAGACAGTCAGACTTCAAAGCTCCCATCCTAAAGATCCTGCCACACCACCTGCAGAGCGATTCGAGGGTGTGTTGTGGGGGAGTGAGGGGGGGTGGGATGGGGCAGGGCTCTCGGGAACTGGCAGTGTGCAAAAGAACAAGGCTCTTCCCCGCCCCCATTTGCACCCTGGGAGGAAGTCTAAGGAGGTGTCTGTGGTCAGCTGCTCTAGCATCCTCGCCCCACACCGAAAGTGTAATCGAACCTTCAAGGATCACCCCGGGTTAACTCTAAACCTTAGGTTTTAGAGCTAACCTCTAAAAGGCTACGGTTGGCAGACCACAGCTTTCATCTTTGCAGTTGAACAAATGTTGCCCATCACATAGGCAGGTAGTGGGCTGTGAGTTATTTTTGGTACAGACTTTCATTTTGAAGAGTCTGATTCCCTTTCTTTTGCTTGCATGATATGCTTATTAACATGCCCCTTTAAGATTTCTCCAGCTTCCCCATAACTGTGACTGTAACAGGTCTCTGGGATTTAATTTAAAAAGCCCTGGCATAATGTCCTCCAGCTCTTCCCATATTGCTGTAAATGATAGGATGTTGCTCTTTCTGTGGCTGAATAATATTCCAGTGTGTGTGTGTCTGTGTGTGTATGAGTGTGTATGTGTGTGTAATGTGTGTATTGTGTATATGTAAATGTGTGTCTGTATATGTATGTGTATGTGTGTCTGTGTGTCTATATGTGTATTGGTGTATATGTGTGTATGTGTGTCTCTGTGTATGTGTATATATGTGTGTATATGTGTGTTTGTGTGTATATGTGTATGTGTGTTTGTGTGTCTCTGTGTATGTGTGTTTGTGTGTCTCTGTGTATGTGTGTATATGTGTATATATGTGTATATGTGTGTGTATGTGTGTTTCTGTGTATATGTGTGTATGTGTGTTTGTGTGTATATGTGTTTATGTGTCTCTGTGTATGTGTATATATGTGTGTGTGTATATGTGTATGTGTGTTTATGTGTATATGTGTGTTTGTGTGTATATGTGTCTCTGTGTATGTGTGTTTGTGTGTATGTGTATATATGTGTCTCTGTGTATGTGTATATATGTGTATGTATGTGTATATTGTGTGTATGTGTATGTGTTTGTATGTATATGTGTATGTGTGTTTGTGTGTATGTATACACATATGTGTATATGTGTGTGTGTGTGTGTGTGTGTGTGTGCATGCATATTTGTTGTTTTGAGAAAGAATCTCATGTAGTCTGATCTAGCTTCAAATTCATTCTGTAGCTCAAGAGGACAGCGAATTCCTGATCCTCCTGCCTCCACGCTTTATTTCTCACACTCTTGTCGGTGGCATCTAGACTGGCTCAGTGTATCTGGCTGTTATGAATATTGACGTGGGCAGTAGGCATCACTGTGACTGGTTGACATTGTGTCATTTGGGTGCACACTCCAAGGTGATAGCCTTGGATTTTTTTTTTTTTTTTTAAATACTTTACGTTTTAACTATGTTTCTCTGTGTAGGTATGTGCACATGAGTTCAAAGGCCAGAAGAGGGCATCAGATCCCCTGAAGCCGGACTTACAGGAGCTCATAAGCTGCCAGACCTGAGTGCTGGGAAGCAAACTCAGGTAGGTCCTCTGCAAGAGCAGTGTGTGAGGGATTCTGAGGCCCATGCAGCCTTGGGCTCTGAGGGGAAGGCTCACTGCATTTGGTTAGTGGAGGGTGCTGTTACTAGGAGAAGACACCAATAGGTAAAGCAGATGTAGAGCTTCCTGGACCTGTTCCCATGGTGTGTGATACTGTGGAACACAAGGAGCTGTCAGAGTAGCAACCACTGTGCCTGCTAAGTTGAAAAACTAATTAGAACTATCTGAGATGCCGGGCTGGGCCCCTGAGTATCCAGCAATGCCTGCTCTTGGGAGTGATGCTGGCAGGACCCAGCTACAGGTTCTTAGCCAGTGATGGCTCTGAATAGTCATTAAGGTGACGAAAGTCCCCAAGATTCCCAGCAGGATGGAGCTGTTTTCCCACCCACCTTCCTTGAAAATAAAACCCACTATGTACCTGAAATGACTCCATGGCTCCCTTGGCTCAGCAAGATGGTAAGTCTTCAATGTTGGTCCCGGATCACACACCAGAAACCTCATGTCACTCTCAAGTGGGACAGAGAGAGGGAACAGAAGACGAGAGGACAGAGAGAGGGGAGAAGGGAGAGGGGAAAGGAGAGAGAAAGAGAGGACATGAGACACACAATATTAAAAAAAGGGAAGAGGGGGCAGAGACCAAGAGAGAAAACAGAAAAGACAGATTAGAGATAGAGATAGAGATAGATAGACAAAGAGAGGGGAAAGGAAGAGGCACAGAGATTAGAAATAGTGATATACATGAAAATACAGGTAGAGTAGAGGAGACAGAGAAGCAGAAATAGGTGACAGAGACAAAGCAATGCACACACTCACATGCACACACATGTACACACATGCACATACATGCACACTCACACATGTACACATATGCACACACATGTACCCAATGCACACACATGCACATGCACACACACATGAAAAGAGAGAGAGAGAGAGAGAGAGAGAGAGAGAGAGAGAGAGAGAGAGAGAGAAGAGAGAGAGAGAGAGAGAGAGAGAGAGAGAGAGAGCTCTCTTGCTTGAATGTGTGCCTCAGGGAAGGTTGCTGGGCTGGAGCAGCCTGACCTCTCTACCTTTACTGTCACCCCACACTAGTATGGATGNGAGAGAGAGAGAGAGAGAGAGAGAGAGAGAGAGAGAGAGAGAGAGAGAGAGAGACTTGTTGAACTCAGAGAAGCTCAGAGAAGAGTCAAGCTCTCTTGCTTGAATGTGTGCCTCAGGGAAGGTTGCTGGGCTGGAGCAGCCTGACCTCTCTACCTTTACTGTCACCCCACACTAGTATGGATGGGAGGAAGTTGGTTGCCCCAGGGCTGTGTTATCCTTACCTCTTGGTCATTTTCTTGATGAGCCCTCTTGGGCCTCTCTCATTGCCCTGTGACAGGGTCAGGAAGATTTTGACCCCGATCCCCACCCGGTGGCCCTGCCCCCATCCAGTATCCTTCCTCTACACATGCAGTGTTCCCGGCTCACTCAGATCCCTGAAGCCCGTGTGATTACATCCTCCAGACATGGATGTTTTCATGGCCATTGATCATGGCAGCGGGAGGCTGGCAGTAAAAATAATTTATTGGGGGGCTGTTGATGAATCCCTGCTTATTGCAAACAGTAAATTAGAGGTGAGTACTTCCACCTTTATTCTCCACCAGGGGAGCAATAACGGATCATGGCAAACTCCAGGGAGAAGAGGGACAAGATACGGAGCCGTCGTTCTCTTCGCCGGTCTTCCCAGCCACCTCATAAAAATTAAGGAATAATTTTTCAAAGAGATAAGGGCTTTAGGGACAAGAAAATCAAAACAACCAAATTGTTCCTGCCCGGAGGAGGTACATGCAGGATGGGAAGGGATTTCTTTTCCCATTTTTAATTTACAAGAACCTTGTAAACTACAAATTAAAGGAACAACAGCAATTCCAAAGGCTTGATTCATTAAGCCTTTATTTACCCCAATGCCTCTGAAGAAAAATCATCTGCCTACTGGGTGAGAGTTATGTGCTTAGAGCTGGTGAAGTCCCTGGAGATCCTGAGACCCTTTGTAAGGTGGAGATGCCGTGTGCCCAGCAGAAGTGGTGCCTAACAGATGCTCTGGGTATCAGATGCCCATGGGGTGGAGATGCCATGTGCCCGGCAGAGGTGGTGACTAATAGATGCTCAGGGCATTGCCCTTGAAGGAGGGCAGACTCAAGACCTCTACCCCAGACATTTCCTCCCAGCCTTGGAGATTCCTCAATCCTTGCCTCAATCAGACTAACTCTACCACCATCCTCCCTGTCCATCTCTCCTCCTCCCAGCTCGATTAGCTACGGTAAACCTTGGTCCAAAACAGAGCCACAGCAGATGTGCCCGGCAAAGCCTCTTTCCCTGTCCAACCTTTGTCCATCTCTAACAGCAATGCTCCTGTCCCTGGCGTGGGAAGGGGTGTCTTTCACCCACATATGCTTGGGCTGTGAGGTAGGGTAAGGACTGGGTAGGGCTGGGGAGTGGAGGTGAGCAGTTGAGCTTTGAGCTTGTGAGGAAGTCCATGGGAAGTGATACCTTGGATGAAGGTATCAGAGGCCGTGGGCTGCAGACTGTAGGCGGATGCAGGCGAAGAGAACGACGGCTCCAGCTCCGTATCTTGTCCCTCTTCTCCCTGGAGTTCACCGTGATCCGTTATTGCAGGCTACAACCATGGCCTCAGAATATGTCCTCATGTCCCAGAGTGCTGGGGTTTCTTGGTTTTTTGTTTTGTTTTGTTTTGTTTTGTTTTGTTTTGTTTTGTTTTTGTTTTTTGAGACAGGGTTTCTCTGTGTAGCCTTGGCTGTCCTAGAACTCACTCTGTAGACCAGGCTGGCCTCGAACTCAGAAATCCACCTGCCTCTGCCTCCCGAGTGCTGGGATTAAAGGCGTGTACCACCTTGTCTGGCTTTGGGGTTTCTTGTAAGGTTCTGGAGGGAGTCAGACAGACCCAAACAACTGCTCAGTACCGAGCCCCGAGCTCAGGCTGCTCCCTGGCAGCTGTTTCTCTCTTGGGTCTTTCCGAAGGGTCGGGATAGGCCAGGTGTTTGAGTCTGTGATTGATTGTGGCTTATATACCATGCTTCTTTCCCTGGGGTGGGGGTGGGGGGCGTGTGCAGAAGTCTTTGGAAGCATGCATCAGTGGCTCCCGGATCCCAGGGAGCAGCGTCAGTCACAGCCGGCCCTGTCCTCATGCCTCTGCCTTACGTGTGATTAAGTTATTACCCCATTTGTTTTAAAGACTTGTCTTATCACCTATTTACAAGACTTATGGGTTTCTCATTACAGCCTTTGATGGGACTCAAGCTTAAGCACTTTCTGTTCACTCCATCCAAGCTCTGCCTATAAAACGAGAGAGTGGAAATGTGTAGGGACAAGAGGGGCTTCAGGGCTGCAGGGCCGTGTGGGCCGTGTCCACCTGCCTTCTTGAGAGATTTACTGCCATTATACGTACTGAGTTAGTGTGCATCTCCCACCAGAAACAAGGGGAACCAGGTCCGTACAAGGCACAGCAAAGGGCTGCGGGGATGGCTCAGTGGCTAAGAGCACGGACTGCTCTTACCAAGGTTGGGGACCTCACCCCTTCACCGGGCAGCTCACACAGGTTTGTAATCCCAGCTCCACAGAGTTCCACGGTCTCTTCTGGCCTCCAGGGGCTCTGTAAGCGTGTGGTACACATACAGACAACAGTCACACACACACACATTTAAAAAAATTAGTAATTTAAAGACGACTCAGTAAGAATCACCTAGGTGAGAGAATTGTCCTCTTCTGCCGCCCTTTGTGCTTTCCCGTTGCTGTGGCAACCACCAGGAGCAGAAGCAGCATGGGTAGGGAAGGGTTAATTTGGCTTATACGTGGTGGTGACAGCCCATCATGGAGGGTGGTCAAAGCAGAGACTCCAACAGGGAAGGGACGTGGAGTCAGGAATGGAAGCAGAGGCCATGGAGGGATGCTGCTCACTGGCTTGCTCTCCCTGGCTTGCTTAGCTTTGCTTTGTATAAATCCCAGGACCCCACCTGGCCAGAGTAGGTGCCACCCACAATAGGCTTGGCCCACCCACATAAATCATTCATTAAGAAAATGCCTCACAGGCTTCCCCATGGGGCAATCGGATAGAGATTTCTACTCCCCAGATGGCTCTGGCTCGTGTCAAGTACAAAAGCCAACCAGCGAATCCCTTAAGATCCTCCATTCTAGTGCTGGCTTCAGCGACTGAGGATCGCTGGGCCGCTGTTGGGTTTGGAAGGTCACTGGGTGGGAGGACATACAGACATGGCTGCGCACTGATACTCAGGATTTGCATTTCCCCAGGACAAGGACTCAGACTGGCATCAGCTCCTGCAGACGTCCCGATGTGAGGCTCATCCTGTCTCCTTTCTCCAGAGAAACAGGTGAGTCTCTCCATGAAGCGATGTCTGGACAGTATGGAGGGCACTCCCTTGTGTCCCCACACCCTCTGAGCTCCGTGGTCTCTGTGCTTGGCTTAGTGTCCAGCTCTGGCATTGCAGAGCTGTGGCATGTACAGAGCCCATGGCAGAGCAGGGTTGGGCTAGCCCGTCCCTAGCAGATGCCCCCATGTGGCATCAGTGGTGACTCTGGACTCTCACACACAATGTTGCATCTGTGTCTAACTTTCTGTCTTCGATGACACCTGTAAGCACCACAGGCACTCTCCCTCCGCGGCTGTGAACTACACACTACATGCCCGAGGGCTTCCAGGTGCTCAGTAAGGCAGTTGCCTCTCTTCCCCAGGTCTTCATCCTGTGGACATTGCCTTGACCTCCAAAGGTATACCATCATGCCTGTCCATCTGTCTGTCCTGTGGGGAGAAGCTGCCATGAGTCTTCTGCCATGCCTCTCCTTTGCTCCTGCAGAACCTCCTCCGAACCTTCACCGAGTGGTCTGTAGGACTGGAGATGCTCTAGATAGGGAAGCCCAACTTCCTCAGGACACCTGCTGCTTTTGAACTCGGTACCTGGGCTGTTGAGGGCTGAGAGCTCAGGACCCAGAAGTTGTCACTGTCAACTGTGCTTTGTCAGTGGGGAGGCAGGCTGGTGGGTGGTCCTGCTGGGATCCCTGTCTGTGACAGTCTGGAGTACATGGCCTAGTGGCAGTTCCCCGTCCTGGGGAGCCCCAGTGGAGTGTGAGGGAGCAGCCTGGGCCTGCCCTGCCTTGAAGAACACCTTGACTATTAAAGGCAAGGTGTCATTCCTGGACAGCCCATGTAAGTGACACTGATTCTTTGTACTTTTTTTTCCATTACCAGGGGATTGACTGGTGACACCAGGGTTGGCAGAGCACCCATGGGAAATCTCCCGCTGTGTCTCTGAGATGACGACAGCATCCCAGCTTTGTTCAGAGGTGGCAAAAATGGAGGTGTCAAAGTGTCACTTCAGACAAGCTGACTGGGGCACCACAAAATATGAGTTCAAGCCTAGGGCTGTGACACAGGAACTGTGTCAGTATGGTATTGGGGTATAGGAGGGGGGATCCCAGGTACAGAGCCAGCCTCTATTCCAGGCCACCAGGACCTTTTTACAGTCTAGATCGTCATCTGTAACAATACTCAGCAACCAGAGAAAAATATCTACCTGGGAAGGACCAGGACTTCTGGAGGAGACTGGACCCTCCCTCCTAAGAGTGGGCTTGCCCCACCCACTGGGAAGTTAGAGGTGCATCTCAGATCACCCACCCCAGGCTGTGGAAATGTGTGGGACACTGTAGCCATCGGGTGTCGTTCTTAAAATTGAAGTTAATCGTCACACGATGGCTTATGTTTGCAGACATTTGTGACTTTTCTCGGGTCTCACGGTGGACTGATCAGCTCACAGATAAGAACAGACACAGTTCACTGTACAAATGGAAACACAGATACCACAGCTTAAGATAATCAAATGCAGACAGTGCTTCAGACTCTAACATGTATTGGGTGTGTCGAAGATTTTGCATACAGAACAGAAGGATAACTTAAGAGAGTGTGTTGGAGAGCCCGTGAGATGGCCCAGCAGGCAACGGCTCTTGCTGCCAAGTCTTATGAATTGAGTTCAAGACTCAGAATTCACATGGTAGAAGAACAGAATAGCTCCACAAGACAGAACAGGTCTGACCTCTACACACCTGCAGCATGGCATCCTGCCTGTCTGTCTGTCGTCTGTCTCTCTGTCTTATAGCTTCAGAGGTTAATTCCATTATCATGGCAGGAAGCACGGCAGCATCCAGACAGGCATGCTGCTGGAGGAGCTGAGAGTTCTAAGTCTTCTTCCAAATGCAAACAGGAGAAGACTGGCATCCAGGTAGCGAGTCCACCCCCACTGTGACATACTTCCTCCAATAAGGCCACACCTACTCCAACATGGCCGCTCTCTGGGCCAAGCACATTCAAACCACCACAGGGTCCATCTTTGATTCTCATGGACACAGCTAATTGACATGAAGAGCAGTGTCCATCATAGTATGTACCAGTGTGGAGCGCCACCGAGTTGTCCGTGGGGTCGGATGCTATGATGCCGAGAGAGTGTTTACTTGGCACTTGATGTATGCTAGATGCCTAAGGATACATCTTATCTAAAGTACAGCTTCACTGTGGGATGAAATGGCTGGATTCCAGCGTTGTGACCTAGGTAAATGTGTATGGCTGTCATTCAGTAGAGTCTAGCCTCAGGCCAGAGTCTGCAGCCATCAGATCCCATCTCCTCCCTTTCTAGTTAACTCCAAGGTCACAGGAAACTATAGCTCAGGCCTTCAGCTCCCATCTTCCTCTGCTCTTGCTCCTTACCCTAGACCTGGCTGAGCTCCACAGGCATCCCAGCCCCCATTTCTCTCTTGAAGGCCTTCTGTGGTTCTGGGAGCTCATTCCTGGGCTCCTGCACCTTCAGAACTTCAGCTAACTAGCTTTAAGACTTGGGGAGCCAGGGACCCTTCACCAGCCACGACTGGCAGAACGCTGTCCCTAGACTTAGATTTGCCTTTAGTCTGACTGGTGTTTACAGAGGGCAGCTATGAGGACTGCAGCTGTCCACACAGGAGGGCTCAGCGATGGCTCCTGCCCTTGGTGCCCAGCACAGCAGAGCACATGCCTACGACGGGCTTCCAAGACACATACTTCTATCCTGTGCAGCTGAAGGGACAACTGAAACAGCTTGACCCCAAGACAGCTATGGGACACATAACTAGGGATTGGTGTGGCTTCTGCAGGGAACCTGGCCACTCCCCAGCAAACCTCCTGCTGGTGTTTCCCCGAAGGTGTGTGTTGTGTTGGAGTTTGGGGGCCCAAGTAATTAGCCCCAATCTATATTGATGGCATTTTAGATTAGCTACAGCTGTGCCTGGCTTGTGTCCCGTGTGTGCAGTAGGGACACAGATGTGGAAGGGAAATGCTAAAATATAAATAAAAGTAAAAAAGATAAGTGTGCAGGGGGAGGGGGATGGAGAGGAGGAGGAAGGAGGGGAGGGCAGCCATATTCACTCTGCTCACAGTTTCTCACCTCAGTGGATCCCTGGCTTGTGGAAGAGTCAAGATGGAGGCTCCCCAGGGAGGGCAGGTGTGGGGAGTAAAACACCAGCCTGAGCAGCCAGCCCAGACCACTGTTTGGCTGAGTAGGGGTTAGGCCTGCCGAATCATACTTGGGTTTAGGGCAGAATCCGTTGATCATGGTGGGAGGAAGCAAGGTCGGCCATGGGGTGGAAGGTGTGCTAGGGGCCAGTCCCCCTGACCCCTGAAGGATCCTCCCTGAAAGGGAGGAGGGAGAGGAGACAGTAGCCCGTGTGTGTGTGTGTGTGTGTGTGTGTGTGTGTGTGTGTGTGGCAAAGAGACTGGCATAGTGTGACAGCAGAGACACTGGTTAGGGAAAGAACCCAGAGGGCTCATGCTGGGACACCTTGACTAGTAGACAGGGACTCAGATGGACAGTTGGTGGCTTGTGTAGGCAGGCAAGCTTGCAGGGATAAGAACCCAGCTCTCCTTTGCTGTGCGAGAAGTTTTGCTTAGATTCACAGTCTGGCCTTACAGCTTTTGCGGGCATGCTCAGACAGGTCTTTTGCTTCAGGGTCTCATTAAATATGGTACCATCACTGGCTGATATTGGAGAGGACCTGCGTTCCATTCCCAGCACTCACATGGCAGCCCACAACCATCCCTAACTCTGGTTCCAGGGGATCCGGTGTCCTCTTCTGGCCTCTGCAGCCTCCAGGCATGCACAGGGCATACAGACATGCCTTCAGGCAAAATACCAGGACAGATAAATAAAAGTAAACATATTTAAAAATGGAGCCATCAAGGTGACAGGCTTGGAATCCCATGTGAAGGCCTTAGTGGGGTGAGTCTCATGGAGGACCCAGCAGTGTCCCCCAACCATACTCTTCCTCTTGTTTTTCCTGGAACAGGGACTGTTAGTGACATGAAACCCTGAGGCTCCCTCTTCTTCTAGGTCCAGGACATCCACACTCCCTGTTCTTCCTCTTAATCTCTTTAAAGCTCATTTGTTTATCTCTTTATCCAGTGTCCCTCCAGACTTTTTGACGCATCGGTCACAGGGAATACGGTAAAGACGCCATCAGACTCTGAGCCACCGTTCTCCGGGTTCTTCAAGATGCCGTCCCTTCTGTGAGATGCATGGTACCCCACCCCTCTGACCCTTGGTGCTTTCCCTCTGGTCTCCCGGGCTCCTCTCACTGTTGAGGGAGGCCAACTATCAGGTGGGCAGTCACTCTGGGCAGAATAAAGAGAGGGGGCTTGAACCCCCGGCCTCTTAGATCTTAGACTCAGTCATCTCTCCTGTGTTCCATGTTGGTTATGGACAATCGTTGCAGCCGGTGAGTTGGGCAGGGAGGGCCCTTCTTGGCTACCATTCTCTCCAGGGCTTCAGTCCTTCACTGCCTGGTGGACGGTGTCTTGAAGGCAGCGTGTCATGTATTTGGCTCAGTTCCAGCCTTCAGCAACTCTGCCTTGGCTGGGAGCAAAATTACGTGCTAAGATGTAATTCCACAACCTGAGAATGGTATACAAGATGTGTTTACCTCCAGTGAAATGCATGGTACCCATGTCTCTGACCTTTGGTGCTCTACCCCTGGCCTCTGGAGGTCCCCTAACTGCTGAGATTCAGAGGCACCCCTCCGTCTCTTACCAGCGAGCTGTGTGGATGTTCACTGAAAGCTGTTTTTCCAGAGATTTTTTTTTTCTTCTGACATCAGCTTGGAGATTTTGGAACCAGGGCCAAACTTTTCGAAGCAAGCAGGTTCCTTCTCCTACCTATCCTGGGTAGCTCCAAGATTTCTCCTGCACAGGGTGCTGACCTCAGTCTCCATGTCCCCGAAGCTTCCGACAGATGCACCTCTTCTAAGGGCTGCCTAGCCTCTGGAGCATCTAGACTTACAGGCTGGGCAGCCAAGGCTGCGAGGATTTCCTTCTATGCGGAGTCAGACACAGGACTGAGCTTGTGAGAAGGAATGGCTGTGTGGATCCCCAGTCGTCTGCCCCAGTGCTGTTACGTGAGATGTGTGGACTCTCGCTTCCTCACAGAGAGGGAGTGCTGTTCTTGTTGTTGGTGTCCCAGCCCTTCACTGTGCATCTGAGCAGGGGAGAGGGGCTTGAGAGACTGTAGCCCCCACACTCAAAGGCAATTGTATTAGCTACTTTTCTGATGCTGTGGTAAAATACTATGACCAAAAGCAATTTAGAGGAGAAGTGGGTTTATTCTGGTTTATGTTTCCAGAAGGATAGAGTCCATTATGGTGAGAAAAGGCATGCCAACTCAGGGACAACATGGAAGAAGGACCGGAAGGCTATAAAAACCCAAAGCCCGCCTCCAACAATGAACTTCCTCTGGCAAGGGTCCACCTCCTAAAGTTTCCATAACCGTCCCAAACAACAGAATATACCAGGGACCCAAAGTTCAAATAGCTGAGCTTGGGAGACGGAGGGACATTTCTCATTCAAACCACTGCACTAATCTTTGCCTATGCTACTAGAGCCAGCCATGTTGACCCTCTGCAATTTTGTAGGAGACACAATGAACATTTCAAAATCCCAGAGTCAGTGACCCAGCAGCCGATATATACACTGACATATACAGAAATGGTAATTTTCAGGCTCTCGTTTCTAGGGTTTTGTAGAGCCCCGCCATTGGTCAGCCTTTAGCCATCAGTGTGTACCAGCTGGCTGTAGCTCTGGGTCTAGGCCCTTCTGGAGTACAGTTTGGGCTGCTTCTTTTCATTGTTTGGAGGAGTATTGGGCACTGGGCATGCTCTCTGTCGGGCATTGCACACGAGTGTGTCTGTGCAGTCCCTCAGGTTAGGTGTGAAGGAAGTCTCCTCCTTGGGCTTTTCTGCATAGCTTGGAGTGTGAGGGACTTGTGGGCCTTGTACTTCCTGAAGGCACCTCCTGCCTAGGTCTCAGGGATGGGACCTTTCTTCTCAGACTGGGATGGATGGAGTTCCCTGCCCCCAGACAGACCATCTAGTTGGCAGGACATGGCACTGAAGAAGGTGGACCCTGCCTATAGAAGCTTCCTCAGCTATGAAGGGTGGGCAGAACTCACCGTGACAAGCCTCGTTTTCCAGCAGAATCCACCCCGTGACCCGCGAGCTCCTCTGGGGGCGTTGGCATGTTTTTTTTTTCTGCTCAGAGACAGATGGATGAGCAGGCAAGGAAGCAGAGCAGACTCATCAGGAAACATTGAGTAAGGCCTGGCAGAACACAGATTCGGCTGCTGCAGAAACCAACCAAGGGAAAGCAGAATCCATTGAGTGTGGCAAAGACATTGATGGAACCATGTCACCCAGGGTGGCCCTTCTGGTCACTGGAGTTCACAGATGAGGGGATAAAGTGGAGACTTGGGAACCTGGTGGATAACTCCCTCACAGCAGAAGGATTTGTAGACTGTCATGCTGGCCCAGGAGGAGTAGGGTCGTGCTAGAACACGGTTGGGGCGGCGTCTAACGAGGATGACTGTCTGACAGGTTGACAGTGACCTTGATTCTCTTGGTCAGGAGGCTGTAGGAATAAGCGCCCTCCCCGATGCTGAGCTGGACCACAGGGAGACAATATCATCTCCTCTGTGTGTATAAGGCCTGGCCTGTTCAGTGGCCGCCATTCTGAAACGAGGGTACCGCCAAAGACAGAGGAGCTCTTTGGGCAGCAAGGAGGGCTGGAGGGTCTGGGGATCTGCAGGTAGACTTTCAATCTCGTTATTTCTACCACTGGCAGATAGACTGGAGGAGGGAGGCTTGGGGTCCCTGCTGAGAGCACACACTCCAGATTGCTCTCCCCAATTCTTAGCCCGAGGGACCTACAGTGCACCCTAAGAATGACCTTGCCTTTGGGACTGGCTGATGGTCCGGTGGACACTTCACTCAGGTGAGAACTCTGAAGTAAAGGCAGCTGGGGAACTTGAAACAGTCTTTTGTGTGGCGGCAAGGGCACTACCTGTGGACTACCTGTGGACTGGCACAGAAAGCTGGTCTGCACGGGGAGAGGAGACGGACCACGTGCTCAGAGAGGAGATAACATAAGGGCAACCCAAGCCCTCTGCCTCCTGGAACAAGCAGTTCCTGGGCCCCACCTCTCCTTGCTCCTTCTGCTATCTATTCCTTAGGTTTCAGGTTGGGGGCTCCCTAGATCCTCTCAGCAGGCTGACGTTGGGCTTAGGAGGAGTAAAGAGTGAAGTGGAAACTCTTGAGGTATGAAATTCTCCTCGTGACTCTAGACTCACTGCACAGGGCCTGGCTGAGACAATGCTCTCTGGATCTGCACCTTTATCCCCAGTGAGTTTTGTAGTAAAGTTTCATCCCCAGGCTGAGGGTGCTTGAAGGCCCATGCTTCGAACTTACATCTAGAATTGTGTGTGGGAAATTGGGGTTGAGTGGTAGAGCATTTGCCTAGGAAGTGTGAGGCCTTGGGTTTAGTCCTCAAGCTCTGGGAAGAGAGAAAGAGAGAGGAAGAGAAAGAAAAGGGAGAGGGAGAAGGAGAGGAAGGGAGGGGAGGAGGAGGAGGAGGAGAGGGGGGAAGGAAGAAGAGGGAGAGAAAGAGAGACAATATAGCAAAAGACCAAACAACAAAACAGTAAGCCAAATACGACTGGATCTGTGACCCTAACATCTTGCCTTGGACTTTTTGGCTTAGAGCTCCGAAAAGTTTCTGAAGAACCAGCAAGAGATTTGAGGGTTGGTCTCCCACAGGCCAGCTACTGACAGATGTCCCTCGGCACACCTCTGAGGAACAGATGACTTGTAGAGACATGGACTTTGACACTGCAGCTGGCAGGACTCGAGGCAAAGTCTTCAGCACACATACAAGAGGCTGGGGTCTCGGAGATGAAAGGGGTCACTGGACATCTTCCTCCAGCACAGAACACGCTTATAAATGGCCTGTCTGTAGCAGAGAGCACGCAGAAAGGTTGGCTGGAGCCTGGGGAAAGAACACTGCTCTAGAGCCTTGGGGTCAACTCTTCATCACCTGGGATGGAGGAAGGCCCTTTAGTACCTGGATGCACACAGGAGTATTAGATGTCTCTGGATGATGGGAATCCTCAGCTGTCAGAATTGGCAGTGACCAAAAAGATGACGAGGCCCACTATTCATTGTTCAGATGTCAAAGTGTGTCTGTGGATCTGCTCTGTCTCAAAAGGGGCCAGTGTGGGGCCATTTGTGTTTGGGTTCAGTTCTTAATGTCTGTCTTACATTGTGGAGGGTCTGATTCCTGCACCCACAGCTTGGGAATAAGTTTATGGCATTCCCAAGGCCCCATCTCTACCATTTCCCTGCGGTCTGCCTCTCTGAGGGTCTCCTTCTCAAACCTCTGACCAGACAACCTCTGCTTCCTGGCAGCAGTGTTCTGTCAACCCAGCCAGGCACCACAGTCAGTGGAGAGAGCGATCACCTGTCTCAGGGCTACCACATACCCGGGAGTCAGGAGACTCAGTTCCCTCTGGGTTTGGATGTTGTGGGCTGTCACTTGGGACAGTGGGATCATATAGTGAGCTTGTTGGGGGAGGGGGCATGAGAAGAATCAGTTCCCACTGGCTACTTAGATATCCATATGGGATTTAGGGCTGTGTGGCGTTCATCCTGGAGGACCCTGGTCCCCACCAGCAGAGGGGTCCCTGCACTTCTGTCTTCTCTATTTCCTGCGGTTTTCCTTCCTTGAGGAACTCTGTCATTGTGTGTGGATGCAGTCCGATGCCTTGGGAGAGGGGGCAGGGCAGAGTCTGCTTTCTCCCAGAGCTCCTTTGATGCAGGTTTGTGGACGAATACCTCTGGGATCCTCCATCTTGACAGTGATGTCAGAGTGTCCCAAGGGTGCATTTCTCACGAGAACACCTAAGGTATCCACCAAAGAGATAACAATCACTCAACATTCAGAATGTGGAAAGACTGGTCTCCACGTCTGCCACGGTTACACACGACTAAACCATAGATGCTGTCTCAGAATTCAGAGCTGTGAAGTCAGCATCCAGGCCACAAAGCCACGCAGACTCTAACTCCCAGGGGGGAAATCCTGCATCCACATGGGTCCAGCAGCAGGCCTTGTCTCCCTTAGAGAGGCTGAGGCTCATTCTTTTCCTCTTCCCCCCACATTTCCCCACTTGCCTTGTCTTCTGGGATGCCACAGCAAAAGGCCCACAGCCAGGGCAGTTTGGACAGCAAACTCACCGTCCAGTCTGTAGCAACCCAAGGTCAAGGAGAGGGTGGTTGCTTCCTTCCGAGGCTGCAAGGATGACCCTCCGCCATGCCTCTCTCTCGGCTCCTGGAGGCTGCAAACATTTCTTCTAGAAGCATCTTCCTGGTATCTGCCTTAGTCTCCATTTGGTGTCTCTGTGTGTCAGGCTGTCAATGATCTTCTCAGAAGGACTCGGTCGCTCTGCTCTGCTCTGCTCTGCTCTGCTCTGCTCTGCTCTGTCTCGCTCTTACCGTTGCCAGACCCTTCTTCAAGTAAATTCAGGTTTCTCAGTGCTGGGAACTTGGACTCCAGCGTGTGTTTTTGGAGGGAGGCGTGGTTTGCCCCATACCACGAATATTTTCTTGCAGGGTGGCCTTCCTTACTGCGTTTGACTCTAGGTTGGTCCGTGGGTTTCCTATGGCCAAGAAATGTGGACAGCCATGACAGCCCACCTCCAGGAGAATTCTTCAATGTGCATGTGTGGTCTAGCCTTGTCTCCTCTGCTCCGGTTCTCCACCAGGAGAACAACGGGGTCCCAGGCTTTGAGAACTTCAGCCAGGGTTCTAGGAAAACAAAGCAAAGCAGCGCTCGCTCCTAGGGCCCCTCAGAAGATCAGCCTGTCAGCAGCTCTGCTGTTCACAAAAAGGAAGCTTCCATTTTGTACAAGCTCCTGAGGTATCAGGGTTGTTTGTCCCCACAGTTCCAGCTGACTGTTATGTTAATTGTCAGCATAAGTAATGGCCACAGGGAATGACAGATGCTCCCAGAAGCTGGGATGACAGAAGTACTTAGAAACTCCATCATACACCACGAACAGATTCTATTTTCTTAAACACCATTACTGCTAATAAGAGCCACACAGCATTGGCATCACTGTGATCTGATTAGTGATCCACGTGGAGCTATGCGTGAGAGACTCAACTTACTGATGCCTTCTGATCCAGCAAAGCAGATTCTACTGTAGGACGCGAGAGGCGTGGACTTCACGGTCCATTTGACAGGATGCCTCAGCCCAATTTCGAGAGCAGTGAGCAAGATGTCAGCTTGGATCTTGGTAGGCATTGGGGATCCTGGGCAGACCGTATGTTCACTGGGTCCCAAGGAGGCCACTTGTACTGCAGTCCCTTGGAGCTTGGAGCGTGGTTAAGTCTCTCTAGCCCCCAGAGGGAGCTTACCTCCACATGGTTTGAGGACTCATCTCCTTGTTTCTGTCTCCTTGTCCCAGGCTGGCTGAGGAATCCAGGCCTTTGAGTCCCGTTTAGAGAGCTATTCAGAGCTTACATGGATGGTGTGGAAAGACAGGAAGGAACTGTCACCTCTGGGGCTAAGTGTTACTCTTGGATTTGCAAGAAGGTCTCAAAGAGAAATGTGTCACTTCCTACTCTGAGCTGTGCTTTTCACTTGACAAGCCAGGAGGGGAAGGTCCTCACCGTTAGCAAGACTCTGACTTCCTCATAGTAGGGCAGCTAAAAGAGCACACTAGGCCTATAGAGACACCAGGACTTGAACCTGGGTTTCTCTGGCTCCAAAGTCCTCACACTGTGGTGTATGAAATGAATGGACAGTGAGATTTTTAGGGACCCGAGGAGGCTCTCCTGCTGCGGATTCTGTCTCAAATCTATGTAGAGCTCAGGGCTTAGATTTGTGGGCCCAAATCTGCCTCCCATCTTGCTGTTCATATTCACTACAGTAGGGCGTACGCTCTGATTAGAAGTATCCCATGCTGAGAGGGGTGGAGGGGCTGAGGGTGGGGGACCTTTAGACTGGGAAGAGTGGAGCCTCAGGGCCCAGGAGACACATGTAGATGGATCTGGGGTTGAGCCAGGAAACCAGTGGATGGCCGAGTGCTTGGGAGACCTTACAGGCCAGCAAATGGATAACCTGGGCATAGCCTGTGCCCCTGACCTACAGAGGAAGCCTGTCTGCAGCTGCATCCTGCTTAGATCTAGTGGCTGCTGCCTCCTTCCCGGAGACGCACTTGGCCCCAGGTACTCATGAGCAGGGCAGGCTGGCTTATTTCAAGAGTTGGTGGGAGTATGTAGTGAGGGCCGCTGACCAGAAACAGCACCTTAGGCAATGCCACAGAGCAGAGGGGATGCAAGAGGAAGGAGAGACCTTCAGAGTCAGGGATCAGGGTGAAAGGTTAGGAGACATGCCTTCTCCTGTGAAGAGATGAGCCATTTCTGTCCTCAGCAAGGAGGGCGTCTTCTCAGCCCGCCTTACTCTTTCCTCACTCTGAGGATGAGTGGAAAGCGGGTTCTCTTCTTGTTGATTTCCAACAGTTTGGGTGTTTGTGTTCATGTGTGTGCAGCTGTGCTTGCTCACGTAAACTTATGCATGGAATCCAGAGGTGGCTGCCTGGCATCTTCCTCGATCACTCTACCTCACTGTTTGACACAGGAGTCCTTGCACTAGATCTTGTGTGTCAGCTAGACCGCCTGCAGGCCGTGGGCAGTTTGGGGACAGGTTTGGTTCCTGCAGTGGCTGTGATGGGGACTCACACCCAGAGAGCTGGAGTCCACAGACAGCACAGGGTGTCTGTAGGACCGGGTCCTTGTGAGGGCGTGAGGGTGGGGGTGGGGAATCTGTCCTTGTCCTGCTTCAATTCTCAGTGGGTGTGGCCCTTGCAGTTTCTTGGATTACAGGCAGTCTGGTCTCTGGTTCCTTCATCATGTGACCTTTGCCCTGTGGATCCCCCTCCTCATCTCTGGATTATCAGGGTCCCTCCAGCTGTGTAGCCTCTGCTTGCTTATCTAACTCCCTTTCAAAGAGCCCTTGCCCAGCACAGGTTATAGTCTGAGGCTTCTGATACTGAAACACCTGCAGGGAGGTGGGGGGGATGGCGGGGGCTAGAAACCTCTCACTATTTAGCTCAGCGACTGTGGGAAGACTGGCTACAAACACAGTCGGCTCTGCAGGCTTGGACACTGGGGTCAGAATCTTGCTTCAAGTCTTCTCAGATTAGACCAGCCTGAAGCCTCAGCTATGGGGGAGGTCGGTGCCTCAGACCTCAGCCGGCTTAGGCGGGTAGGAAAGACGGGTCCTTTTCTGTCCGTTCCAAGGCCGATCTCGATCTTGTTCCTGTGTATTTAGTGAAGGCTTGTAGGCTTTTCCCAGGAACCTAACTCACGAGATCAATGGCCAATTCTCACGTGAGCACAGCCTCTGCTGGAAGCCCACTCCAGGCTCTGTAGCTCTCCGCGCTCGCTCGTAGGACCGAGATCTGTTTTCTGAACCGTGGAACACAGATCAATACATTACAGAGGTGTATGGCCCCCAGAAGGGGCCCTTTGACGACGTGGCCTATCAAGTGTGGATCACTGTTCTGCCACTTAACAAGTTATTGGCGTCTGGAGGGCCCTCGGAGAGGTGGGTGCCAGACATACACAGCCTGAGAGCTGCAGAGTCAACAGAGGGAGAGAAGCTGTCTTCAGCTTTTAATTGAGAAACTATCCAGGCCCCGCGGCTCTGCGGGTGGCTGTCTTTCCACTTAACCTGGCTCTCTCAGAGGTACTGCTGCAGACCTCTCAGGACAGCCTGAGGGAGTCTGAGTTCAATGGTCACATCTTGGCAACTGGGACACAGATGCTGGCACACTCAAGTAAACTGCATACTTGGGAGAGGCTTACACAGAGGAATCATAAGTTCAAGGCCTGCCTGGGCTATAGAGTGAGACTCTATCTCAAAGGAGCAAGGTCTTGGGTGTGGCCCAACAGTAGAGACCACTTCTAGTATGCACAAGGCTCTGCTGGAGTTTTGTTCCCCAGTCCCAAGTCTCAGGAAGCAGAGAATGGAAAATTCCCAGGCCCCTGGCTCAGAGGAGCTAAGCTTCAGAGCTACTCGGCATCTCCTGGTGTTTGGGGAATGTAGAAGAAGCTGGAAAAGAGGTAATGAGCAGGCAGGCAGCCGGGCCCAGCAGCTGTCCTTAGGCCCCAGTGTGATAGAGTGTCAGCATGTTCTGCATCCCTGGTGCCCCTAGAGGGATATGTATCCAGCCTTCACACACCATCCCCATTCTGAGGCAATACCACCATTATTTCCCCAAAGCAGGTCATTTCCCTGGGAAGTTCTGGAAGGTGACTCACAGGACACTGAGTCAGTCCTCAGGGTGCAAGTGGCTCCCAGGAGTCCTGCACAAACAGAGAAGAATCAGCGGGAAGCAGGACTCCAGGCTCCGCTCCATTCTCCTTCATCAGCTGGTGACCATGGTAAACAACTGCGCACCCTCTCCAGCACCCAGCCTCACCATCTGTAAGATGGACACGGTGCAACCATTCTGGTTCCCTGTGGCTGGAGCATCGGGGTGGCAGCCTGTGAGGTGCAAGATCCACCGAAGCATGTCTTGTGGCTCTTGGAGCCGGTGGACTGTATGTGACAGTGTTAGAGACATCGCACCTGAGCAGCAAGGCAGCACTCGAGGTCAAGGCAGAGCAGAGTCCTGACCTGAGGAAGGGAAAGCTGTACCCGAGGCTTACTTGAGCGTGCTCCCAGGAGAGGTGGGTCTGGACTGTCACTCAGTGAATGGTTATGGAGTCAACATGCCCAAGCCTCCAGCCACCACCAGGACAGACTCACCCTGACCTTATGATACACGTGGACAAAATTCCTATTGCTTGCTGAGCATAGCTGCCTCAGCCTGTTTCTGGTGGCCTGTTGTTGTGCCTGTCTGTTTTTCAGCACCAGGGAAATGTCAGCTATCCCTGGTTAAAACTGAAATGCTAAAAAACTTTAGTGCCTTCAGTGGGGGTCTTTCTGCCCAAGGGAGAAGGGGTCTGGGTTGGATTCAAGCCAACTCTGTAAGGATGCCTGCCAGTGCCCTCAGGCTGAGAAGTTTCTGGGCTGGAGAGGAGTGGGAACATTTAGAAAGGGGGAATCTAGAATTGGCTGCCTCTTCTCTGTGGGTGCTGGGCAGTTGCTGAAGCTACTTGAGCTCCAAGAAGCTGGAGGAAGAGAGGTGGAGCGGCCCGGATCCAGACCCTCAGTTCTCTCCTGTAAGTGGTAACATGTCGCTCCCTGGTCATCCTCGGGCCAGTGCTTACTATGAACCCGGATGGTCCTGGAAGGGCTAATGCTCCCACTTGCTGTGTAGCTGCTGCTGGGGAAGGAACAGGGACCCCTGATGCACCTCCCTTCCTGTGTCTATGTAGTGGCAGAGGGACATAGTTGCAGGTGTGGTGCTGTGGTACCTTCTTAGGTGTGGAGAACGGGAAGGCAGAACAGTTAATGCAGCCCCTGTGGAGCCCTCCCCACAGCAGGAAAGGACTCTGGTCTCACTCAGCCAGGAGGCCACAGGCCTGCAAGCTCAGCCGTGCCCCCAGCCGTGGACTCATGGTGGTTTTGCTAGGTCTCTCTGCTCAGAGTCTATGCCCTGCCATTAGAGGTGAAAGATACTTTCATTGTTCCCAGAGTGTGCTGGGGAGGGGGTGGGGAGGGGTGCAAGGTGAGGTGCTTCACCAAGCATGGGTCACAAAAATGCGGCAGGCTATGTCTTCTTTCTGAAGACCCCTGAGTTCTCTGTGGAGAGAGCAGGGAGCCTATCCCCCTTGCCTGCTGCACAGACTTCAGAAGAGGTGAAGACAGTTAACAGACCTCAGATACAGATCTGCTCAAGTTCCTGGGGGTTTTTTGTTTGTTTTTGTTTTTTTTTGTTGTTGTTGTTTTTTGTTTTGTTTTGTTTTTTTTTGTGTTTTTTTTTGTTATTTTTGGTTTTTGGTTTTGCTTTTGTTTTTAATTAGTTCAGCATTCTCTGAGGACTCCAGAGCACGTTAGTTCTGGGTGTGTGTGCCAGTTCATGTTCTGTCCTCTGCCTGTGGAGGGGCAGAAGGCAAGCCATACTGGACAGTGAAGTTTCAGGCTGTGATAACTCGTCAGGGCATGAACTTGGGAAGAATCTGAAGGCAGCAGACAGTTGTGATAGACACGGAGCAGAGACACTCTTTCTGAGGCTTGGTTAATTCTACACAGAGTAGCCAGGGGATCTGAGCAGGGTGTTCATGCAAAGACGGCAAGGATACAGTCACGGGAGTGGGAAAGCTCCCGAGGCGTGTGAGGCAGAGGTGGTAAAGACAGAGGAGTGTTCTGGGTGTATCGTGTTCTGTCGGAATGGGGTTTTACTGGAGGGGTGTTGGGAACCATAGAAAATGTAGGAAGATGTTGAGCCTGGTGGGATGGGATCGGCTTAGGGCTTCGTCTCTTGGCCACTGGGTGGCGCTGCTCATCTCTGGATTTCCGCTTTCGAAAAGGATTTGCCCTTGACCCCTTGTGCCGGCGGCAGAATGTCTAAGTGCTGTTCAGATAACTTGTACTCATTCATAGGTCACTATCCGGACGCACTGGAGTAGACTCCGAACCTGCTGGAGCTCCCAGGCATTGAGTGCATGTGGCCAGGTCAGATGGGCCCTTTTGTTTCTCTGACCTCTAGGCACACTGTAGCCATGTCTAAGGAGACTACATTTCCCAGCCTGCCTTGCAGAGATTTCCCAGGACCTGTTGGCTTTGTCTGGCCAATGGGAGGAAGATGAAGAAGGAAGGGAAAGGTCTTGAAATAGAAAAGTCCTGGGTTGAGGAAGATAACTCAAACGGAGAGCTAACCCATGCTAACCGAAACTTTTTGTAAGGATGCCTTTGGAAGCCGGTCATGTGGCTCCTGCCTTGCTGGGCAGCAGCAAATCTGAGGCTATCCTGGGCTACACAGTGAGACTGTGTTCCAGTCCCAGTTCTGTTGCTGCAATTAAAATACTGACCAAAAGCAGTTTACAGAAGGGCGTGGTTTATGTACAATTCTAGATCCCAGACCATCATTGGGGGAAGTGGAGGCAGACAGGTAGGTTGCTATTCCACACAGCATTGCTACTGACCAAAGAACTCACATCACAGTAAAGAAATAACAGCAGGAACCACCGAGGATGCTTTTACTGGCTGCTTCAAAGGCTGGCTTATACTCAGCTAGCTTCCCTTTACAGTTCAGGCCTAGGAGATGTGCCACCCACAGTGGGCCGGGTTCTCCTACATCAATTAACAAGGCAATTGCATACATGCCTGCCTGTCATTCTGATGGGGGCAGATTCTCTTCTGAAGCAGATAACTCTTAAGCTGTGATGACGGTTAAAGCTGATTAGGACACCGATCATTCAAGGGGTGGGGGTTGGGGAGGGGTGGTCCGTTGTGTGAAGCTGCTCATGGTAGATTCGTACTCTGAGAACAACTAGCTCGATTTCTTTCATTGGTCATTTTTCTAGGACCTGCCTTTCCAAGATGGCAGAGGGGATGACAGGACAGATGTGACAGGTACCAGCAAAAGGTTAAGGAGAGAGCTGATGTCATGGTCTTATATCAGGCCTCAGTTGGCCTTGGCTGGTTCTTCTATCTGCCCAACAGCCAGTAAAAGGACACCGTGTGAGAAACCAGCTTGCCTCCATCTTGGGCTTCAAAGACAAAGTAGGTTCATTTATGTTTACGATATGAATAATACATTATAATATTAATATAATAAATATTAAATTATAATTTGTTTATGTAGTTGGTACTAGGATTGGACTATGCCACACTTGGAGCCTTATGCCTGTCAAGACCCTATTTGGAAACCCCCTACCCCTGAGCTATGAAAACCCTTACCACATCCAATGCTGCCCTTCTTGGACCGTGCCTCAGGGGTAGCAGCCTGTGAACATAAATAAGAAAGGTCGCCTTAGTTAATTTGGCTGTGATGGTTTGTGTCACTGGTCTTTCTCCTCATATCTTTGGGATTAACAAGTGGTCCTGGAGTCTCCTCAGGGGATTGTTCCTGACCAGTGTGGATAGCAAGGCCTTTATCGGGAATGGTACTATGTTTACGTAGCCTACATACTCTGCAAGCATGTTCCATGACCCCTTGATGGTCTGAATGCTTGATACCACACAATTACTGTGAGAGTGCTTGCCAGCTGCGATTCAGGGGGTAAGGACAGAGAGGCCACACGCTCTCTCGGGATGGATGCCTTTGTCCCCTGCTCAGTGCAGGACAAGACCGAGAGCCAGGCATTTTGTTACAAAGCGATAGGACTCCATATAGCTTTCCCATACCCTCTTTGATTTAAACTCTGTTCATTTCCCCTCTCCTCTGAGCTTCTCCCTGCTTACGCTCTCCCACCTCCAGTGTTCCCCTGTCTCTTCTGTTGTCATTTAGGGAAGTGACTTTCAGTATCTCCTTGCACAGCAGGAGCCCCAGAGCCTTACCTCCCAGCAGCCCCCCACTCCCTTGCTGCAGCATCTGTGAGGGGACGGCTGGAGTCTCAAAGCAGCGTTGACAGTCGGTCTGTCACAAACGTTGTTTTGTTTGAAATATGTGAAGACAATATGGTTCCACGTAGACTTGAGGAACAGGGGATTGTGAAAGCTGTCTTGGATGATTGTAGATTTTCCTGCTTCAGTGCTAAACTGAACAAGTAGTGAATTTTAAAGGTGTGTTGCAGCGTGGAGTGGGAACCATATAGATACATTTTCTTCCCTTCCTCTGTCACATAAAAGCTCATTCTTTGAATGATTTCTCTTTACCCATGTGTGATTTTAAAAAGACACGCTCGGGCAATTTGGATGTAAAGTCTGGCTGTGCTTCGGGGCCTCTTCCAACGTCAGCTGGTTTCTTAACTCAGCCCCAGGTCAACACACCGCTGACATCAGCACTTTCTGTGTCAGGATGCCTCTGGGTCTTGGGCAGCCGTTGAGCTCACGGGGTCAGATGTGGTTTTCCTGCATCCTTGCAGTGCTTGGGGGATGGAGCTCTAGGACTGAACTGGACACTGTAGATCTCTTTTCGTCAAGTGACAGCTCATTTCCTACACTTTGGGAGAGTGCAGTCCGGTCCCTGTCTGCATACCCACAGCTTGGCTCCTGGCTGTTCTTTCAAGTATAAATTAAAAATGGTGCTTCCCAGAAGGGGCTTTCGGAGCTCATGGCCTCGGGCTTTCCTCAGACAAATGTTCTCCTGTGCCTGGAGCCCAGAGTGTCTTATGCCTGGTTCCTGTTTAGTGTCATAGAATGCTAAGATGGTGCCAACCCAGGGTGGATGCTTTAAAAATGCATGACTGTTGCTGGCTGTCTAGCCCAGGCTGGGCTGTGTTACCTGTAACTCCCCATCACCAAGGCTTTGTGACTTTACTGCCCACAGAGTACATGACAGATTGGTGCACTCTCCTCACCAAATTCAGGGATCTGCCTGGGGATGGCTATGCTAGTCTGTGGCATCAGTGTCTGGGACAATGGCCTCCGTGGCTGGTTCTACTGGGGCCAAGTACTGGATGGTTTATTACAGAAATTGGACAGATCTTTTGGAAGTGATATTTGTAAACTGAGAGGGGGAATCAGTTTACTCTTCGTGGTCAAGGAGCAAGGGTTGGCTAGATGATCCCCCGAGTCCCTCATGGACTTGTGGAGGTGTAGAGGTATTCATTATCATTCACTACGAACATACCTGAGAGGGGGAGGCATGGTAGCTGGGGCTCAGTCTGTGGTGGAGGGAGCTCGCAGAGCCCTTTCCTACACCTGACTGGGAAGGGGAAGGATCAGACTGGAAGTGTGGTTGGCGGTAGGTCTCCTGGCCTACGCCAGCCACCCACCTCCTCCTGCTGGCTCTCGTTAATGTCTTTACAACCTCCAGAGACACTTGTTTTCAGAGTGGCCTGTGAGTTTCCATCTAAATAGCCACACTCCCTCTGTAAGGTGCCCTTGTGACCATAGCTCTGAGAACCACTGTGCCTGTGGCCAGCTGAGCTCCCATCCTCCCTCTCCTGTATATGTGTATATGTATACATATGTGCATCTATAATTATCTTCTACAAAGGCTTCTTCCAAGGGTGGATGCAGACACAGGAACCTGCGCAGCTAGGTCTACGATTAGCATGGACCCATGACACCCTGAAGTGAAAGCTGTTCAGGTGCCAATGCTTCTGGGAGAAGCAAAAGTATGTGCCGCCCCTGAGGTCGCCAGGCTGGAGCGGTGAAGGCCTCCACAGTGCTGTGCCTCTGACCATGGCTGTGCTGTGCCTGGGGTCTTCTCAGGCAGAGACCCTGCCTGCTGGTTCAGCACCAAGGTCAGAGGCCACCACTGCCCTCATGGCCAGTTTCTTTCTTTTTGAGGCCTCTCCACCCTTCCCCAGCCTCCATCTATCAGAAGCCTGGCAGCAGCTGAATCTGGGGCCCAGGGGGGCAATGGGTCTGGTCATCTATGTCCCTGGGGGCTGGCACAGTCTGTTCTACTGCATCCTGTTTCCTTGCCTGCTGCTTGGAGGGTACAGTGGTGTCCCCTGTGACACAGTTCAGATGGAGGAAATGAAGGGACCAACTAGGGTGGAGAGGAGGGACAGAAGAGGGAGGAGGGGCAGGGGAGGGAGGAGGGGCAGGGGAGGGAGGAGAGGTAGGGGAGGGAGGAGGGGGCAGAGAGGAGGGACAGAAGAGGGAGGAAGGGGAGGGGAGGGAGGAGGAGCAGGAGAGGGAGAAGAGGCAGGGGAGGAAGGAGAGGCAAGAGAGGGAGAAGGGACAGGGGAGGGAGGAGGGGCAGGGGAGGGAGGTGTGGAAGGGATGAATAAGACCAAAGTGTAATGGCATGTGCATGAACGAATCACGGCCAGGTGTGGCGCATTGGTGGAACAAGACTGACCCCCATAGGCTCGCGTGTTTGACTGTTTGGTATCAGTTGATGGAACTGTCTGGGAAGGGCTGGGAGGTGTAGGCTTTTGGAGGAGGTGTGTCCCTGGGGTAGACTTTGAGGTTTCCGAAGCTCACGCCATTCCTAGTGTCTGCCTCTCCGCCCCATTCTGTGGATCAGATGTGAGCGCTTAGCAGCTACAGCGCCATCACAATGTGCGCCTACTGATCTGCTCCCCATCATGCTCGTCACGGACTTGCCCTCCGAAACTGTAAGACCCAAGGAAAATTCTTCCTCCTGGAAGTTTCATTGGTCACGGTGTGTCTTCACAGCAGCTGAGAGTGACTATGACGTCTGATGACACACTGTGGTGCTGCCACTGCAGAGGTGGAGACAGGCAAATGTCTGGGGATCACTGGCTGGGAAGCCCAACCAAATTGGTGAGCTCCAGGTTCCATGAGAGACCATTCTCAAAAAAACACAGTTGAGAGTGACTGAGGAAGACCTTGACTTCTGGCCTCAATACACACACACTATATACATACACACCACACACACTACACAGCACATACTACATACCACACATACTACACACCACACACACATGCACACCATGCACACATGCACACATGCACTCATGTACATACATAACCACACACACCACATACATACATACCACACATACACATGCATGCACACATGCACACAAACACTACACACACCACATACACACAGACACACACCACATACACCACATACATATACATACCACACACCACACACATACCACACACACCATATACACACACCACATACCACACACATACACGACACACACCACATACAGACACACACGTATACCACACACACAGACACACACACACCACACACACATACATACACTACAAGCACACACATCACACACACCACACACAGACACACAGACACCACACACAGACACAAACACTGCACATCATGCAAACACACACAGACACACACCACATATACGTATGCACATGCATGCACACATGCACACACACACTCTTTTCCTCTCTCTTACACATACACACACACTTTTTCTCTCTTACACACACACCACACACATGCATTCATGTACACACTCTCTCCCTCTCTTTCTTATACACACACACACACACACACACACACACACACACACACTCAGACATGCACCCTGAATTCTGTACATCTGCAGAGCCCAGTGTCAACTGCTGAGCCAGAGATTTAGTTCCCCCTTAGAGTGGAATGTGCAGCCCTTCTTGTTCTCAACTCCTGCTTCATCTTATTGTTGTAGTCTCATTCTTAGGATTCCTTAGTTTATTTCTGAACAGTATCAACTAGGTCTCTGGCTTTCCTGCCATCTGGAATCGGGTGAAATAGCAAGCCGGGCACAGCTCTGAGGTGACGACCAAGCTCTCCATTCACATCCATAAATGTGCCTTTCTGGTTTGCTTCCCATTGGTGAGCTAATGTCATGACCAGAGCAAGTGGGGAGGAGAGGATTTATCTCAGCTTAGGGCTTACAGAGGATCGTGAAAGGATCCCAGGGCAGGAACTCAAGGAGGGAACCTGGAGGCAGGAACTGAAGCAGAAGCCACAGAGAAACACTGCCCACTGCTCCTTCTGCTCAGCCTGCTTTCTTATACCACCCAGGCCACCTTCTTGGGGAGGCACTGCCCATGGTGTCCTCCTATATTGATTATTCCAACAATGTCCCACAGACTTGGCTGAAGGCCAATCTGATGGAGACATTGTCTCTTTCCAGACCACTTTAGCTTGGGCTGTGTTGACCAATTAACCAGCACTGGTGGATGGTTCTAGTTTCTGAGCCCAGAGGACAGCTTTGGAATACCCTTGAATTGTGTCTATTTCTGAAATACAACATGGGCCACCAGAGACTCAGCCAGCTGCTGGGAACTTATGTACAGAGGAACCTATAGACAGAGGTGCATGCATCGCCCAGCCTAGGACCCAAGCACATATGCTCTATCTCCCCTTTGTCCATCAGTTTGGTCCCTGGATGAGAAGAGCTCTCTCCCCGAATCCCCTTGCCAGGGGTAAAGCCAGTTGTTGATTTACTGTCACAAGGACAAGAGCTTCACCTGAGGGGCACTGACTGGCTGTCCTTCAAGATGGTTCAGCCCAGGGATTGGCTGCAAAGACTATATACCTACTCTCTATATCTATATTTCTCTATGTGATAGACAGACAGACAGATGGACAGACAGACAGATGAAGAAAAGACATAGGAGTTATGCTGTTGCAGAGTCTAACTGCAGAAGAGATGGGTCCTGACTCCAGCCTCTAGGGCAGCTGTGCTCTTACTAGCAGAGTCAGGAGGGCACCTGGATGAAGGGATCCCCATCTCTTATGTCCTGTCTGTGTGCCTCATCCCTGCTCCCTCTACAGGTGGACACCCAGTCCTTCCTTCAGAAGCCCGTTCTTATTCTGCCCATTCTTTGGAAGGCATCCCTCTCCCTCCCGCCCTCCCAGACATAAAGGTTGTTGTTGTTGTCGTCGTCAGGGAACTGAGGGTCTCTCATGCTCACTCTGGGATGAATGAGAGGCCCAGGTCTTGGGAGGGAAGAGTGGCCAGGTGCCTGGTAACATCAGGTTTCCGGGAGTGTGTAGTGCTGACAGCCAAGCATGGGAGGAAGTGCATGTCTCTCCCCTCTCCACCTTCTCCCTACCCATCTTCTGACTTAGCTCTCTCTCCTTGGTGAAACATGGTCTCAAAAGCTGCCAACTCCACCTGGCCCTGAGCCATCCCCACGGGATCATTCTAAGGAGATCTGGGGGAACCGGAGTCCATTACTAAGGCTGTCTGAGGATGCTTGTCCATAGAGCTAGAGATGGCAGCCACTGGTTCCTCAAGCCCTCTCAGGGTGGACTCTGCCCTTCCTGGGCCTCGTGTTTTTTTCTTTTTTGTCTGTACATTGGCTAATGAGCATCCTGTGTAGCACACTTCTGCCCAGACGTGGCCTTCGGGGCTCTCCAGGGTGGAGCAGAACGTCCTGAATTAACCAACAGAGACCCAGGGCATCAAGTCCTTTACCGTGGCTGAGCAAGGCCTTGGAGCTGCTGAAGGGGCATTAATCCTCATTTTATGTGGGGGAGACAGTGAGGAGGGAAGGCCTGCTTGCAATTTAATGTAACTAAATGTCACTCCACGCCCCCCGTATTGCCGCTCGATTGAAAGCAACGGGGATCGGGGCAGAGGGGGACGAGAGCAATTGCGTAACCTGATTCATAACCCTGGGTTCCTATTTATCATAAAATCATTTACAGCTCCATAAAATGTGTTAATTTGGCGGCTGGTGATGTATGTCTTTGATTTAGGAGCTGACACTTTTGCCCAGTGGCTGCTCAGCGTGGGCTCCACAACCCGGTGTGAAGATAGGGAAGCAATCACGCTCCGGGGCTATGCCATGGCGGGCTGGTATTCGGTGACATGTCTGGGCTGGCTTTGCCCTCCTCTCGAGAGCCTGTACCCGGGGGGGGGGGCACAGGAAGTCTGGGGCGTTTGGTACACAGCAGAGTGAAACAGATTAGATTCAGATTTATCCTAAGGCTGCAAAATAAGCAGATTGTCCATTCTCTACCCAGAATTCTGCAATGTATTGGAATTCTTTGGGAGGTCTTGGGAAAAAAACCCAGGGCCCTATACACAGCCATCTACCTCTGAGATACAGCTCCACCCCACCCCCAGTACATTGGAGATTTTAAAAATACAGTATTTTATTTTTGAAATTGAAATATAATAGTTTTCCTTCTACTTTTTTCCTTCCGGCCTTTTCCATGTGGTCCTGCCCACTCTCTCTCTCTCTCAAGTCCGCCGTCTCTGTGTCTTTACTTGTTTATGTTATAACTTAGAAACGTGGTCTCTCTCTGAGGGTATCAGCTGCCTCTTGGGGGCCTCTTATCCTGAGCTTATGGAGCACCTCCTACACAGGAGGACTGTTCGTACAGGGAGGGAGTCATGTGCAGGACAGGGAGTCTCTGCACAGAGAGCTTCCCAGCCTCTGGGTCGGCCCTTCTTACTCCTGTATCTCTCAAGGGCAGACTGAAAAGAACTCTTGGGTGATGAGCCTCTTTGTCCCTGAATGGGAGGACATGATTCAGACACCCACAGGCATTCACCGGTAGACAGACCTGGAGAAGGCACGTGGAGGTGTGTGTGTGGCTCGAACACAGAGGCAGAAGCTTGTCCCCCAGCTGTGCGACCGACTCCCTGTCACATGCAGGCAGGCCCTGTGCCCCTTCCCACCCCAGCCCCTGAGTCACCTCTCTCCCGTCCCACATCTGACTTTCCTTCTTTTCTGAGGTTTCTTTTTTAATAACTCAAAAGGTACAACCCAGCATTTCCCCAGATATCATCCACGTCTGCACCCCCACCCCTAGCTTATTAAAAACACTAAATGCTCAGCAAATCACTTTTATGAGCAATTGAGTGCCAGTGTGCACATGGGGAGCCCATGGGGGTGGGCTCAGCTGACAAGCGGATGGGCTCCCAGGTTGGGGCCCCGAGTGAGTGGGCCCCCTGCCTCCACCCTGTTCCCACTCAGCCTGGCCTCTGCCCCTGCACCCCTGGTGGATGAGGTGAGCATTTCCGTTCTTCTGTCTCAGGAGGAAATGGTAGTTTATAGTCTGGGCACCAAGCGGGTTTATTTGCCAATATTTTCTCTTCTCCATAAGAACTGTTGGTTCGTAACTTTCATTACTGCGGAATATTATTTACAGATCTCGGTGTAAGGGAAACCAGCTGGGGGAATATTTGCTCACACTCCCCACCCCACCCCCGACCCCTCTCCCCACGGTCTAAATAAACTCTCTGTTGATTCTGAAGGGCGGCATTCCATCAGCCCTCACCGGAGCACGAGAGAGGAGCCCGTTCCATTCCTCTTTGGGAACATTTACTCTTTATTCACCGCCCTGAAGATGGAGATCTCTCAACATGTTCCCCAATACTTCTGCCCGGGACCCACTCACAGTCAACCCAAGATGGCCCCTGGCTGGCCGGCCCCGACGCGTGGGTCTGCAGCTCTGCCTGGAGGTAGCACTCCATCCTGTCCATTAGGGCTTCTTGTTAGACTGTCTCCTCTGGGGGAAAGCGAAGCCTGTTGAGGGAAGGAAGGAGCATCCTTTGAAACCCAGATGTTGAAGCTGGTACCCGGGCTCTGAGATGGAATTTATTCATACAAATAGCCTGGCAGAGACCCGGATTTAATTCAAGAACCACTGACTTGTTTCCACACAGGATTGGGTCCGCTGACATTTCCTCATGCGATGGGGTGGGGCCCGTGAGGCTACACCTTTCACTGAAGACCTAGAGATGGTTAAAGCTTGCTGTGGGTTGGGTAGACATCTTCTCTAGTGGTGTTGGCTGCTGGTGAGTTACTCCCAGTCCTGCACGTGACCCCTCACCCATGTAAGTACTTACTCCTGTAAGTAACCATGGTGAAACTCTTCAGGCCACAGAAGAGGAAGAAGAAGAGGAAGAGGAAGAGGAAGAGGAAGAGGAAGAGGAAGAGGAAGAGGAAGAGGAAGAGGAAGAAGAAGAAGAAGAAGAAGAAGAAGAAGAAGAA
>NC_034595.1:104718777-104722001 GCF_900095145.1 Mus pahari | reverse complement strand
GAGAGAGAGAGAGAGAGAGAGAGAGAGAGAGAGAGAGAGAGAGAGAGAGATACATAGATAGGTAGCATGTGCGAGACCCACAAGCGTTGCACAGCTAGCTCTATCAGCAAGCCTAGCTCAGCCTCTGTCACTGACCATGAGTCCTATTTATACCATGTCCTCCAGGGGTCTTGCCTCAGCATGCGTGTCTGTCTCAGCTGACTTCACTCTGCTAAGCAGCCTGAGTCCACAGAAGTGGCAAGAAACTGCAGCACCCCACCTGAAGTTTTTTGGTGCATTTCTCTCTATGGAATCCTGACAAATGCAGCTTAACTATGCAAATCACGTGTCCTTTCACGTGCTCGCTTTAGCAGAACATCCTCTCTCCTGTGTCTGCTTCAGCAAACACCGCCCAACACAACCGACTTTCCGAAGAACTCGTAAGTTTCCACTTTGGTCTCTAGTGAAGGTAGAGACCAAGAATCCGACTCATCCCCGAAGCTCCAGGTCTGGACACCACTGCGCGGGCATCCACACCTTCCACTCATGCATTCTGGGGGGAAAGGGAACCTGCTGTATCCAAACCATGACATGGTTCCAGGGAGCAAACACTGCGGCTGTCTTATGCATCTGCTTCCGTCGTCCTCAGAAGAGCAGGTTACAGACTGAGCTGTGGCCTGGAGTCAGAGGGATCCTGCAGAGTTAGGGGAAGGATCTAAAAGAACCGATGTTCCCAGCTCCGAAACATATCTTTTCTCCTCTTATCCCAAGACCTTACCTGGTTACTCCCTCCCTTCCTTTTCCTCTCTTTCTTCCTCCCTGTTCTCTCTCTCTCTCTCTCTCTCTCTCTCTCTCTCTCTCTCTCTCTCTCTCTCTCTCTCTCTCTGTCTCTCACATCTCCTGGCCCCTTTCTCCTGACCCAGCCACTTCTCCAGAGGTGGTGAGGGTTCTGAGTCAGTATATCTGTTTCTAAGCTCTGGTACACATTGGAACTGAGGATGGGCCACAGAGCTGGCTGGCCTGAAGGTTCTCTGGCAGCCTGGCTGCCTCTCAGCCTGCTTTCCTCTTGAGATCTGAGAGGCAAAGTCACTAGGGCTTGGTTGTTTACTCGGAGCCTTCCCTGTCAGCACAGAATTCTCAGAAGTTTCTGGAAGTGGCTACGGGGCTGACTGGACACACGGTGAGGGGTAGCAGTGGAGGTGAGAGCTCTGGATACGAGGAATGTGGCAGAAAAGTGAACCAAACTGTGGCCTTAGTGACAAGGCTTTGGAAAGAGGGAGTCTCTGTGAGAGGCTGGGTGTGAGGGTTGCCTATCACGCTGTGCACTCAGGTGTGCTGCCCCTCTTCATTCTGCGGCTGACAATGTGGGCCTCGAGGGGCTGTCGTAGTTAGGGTTTCTACTGTTGTGATAAACACCGTGATCAAAAGTGACCTGGGTGTGTGTGGGGGGTGGGAGGGGTCATTTCACTTATACTTTGAGGTCACAATCCATGATCAACGGAGGTCAGGGCAGAAATTCAAGGCAAGAGGAGCCTGGAGGCAGGAGCTGAAGCAGAAGCCATAAAAAATGTTCTGTTCTGGCTTGTTCTTCCTCTAAGCCTATATTTGAAGTGGAAACTTAAGGTTTCTTTGGAAAGTTGGTTGAATGATGTTTTGCTGGGGCAAACACGTGAAGGAGTGTTTTCCTGAAGTGGACACAGGTGAAAGACTAAGGCAGACTCACAGAGGAACATTTTGCTGAAGCAGACACAGGAGAGGGGATATTCTGCTAAGGCAAACATGTGAAGGGACACGTGATGAAGGATTCTTTTCTAATGACACACGTGTATTGGTCTGTTTTACATTGCATAGTTGAGCTACATTTGTCAGAACCCATAAAGAGAAATGCACCAAAAAACGTGTGATGTGTGCTGCAGTTTCTTGTCACTTCTGAGGGCTGGGGCTGTTGGGCAGAGTAACATTAGTTGAGACAGACACATATGCTGAGGCAAGACACGTGGAGGACATGTGATATTTGGAGGGTATAAATAGGACTCTGCGGAGTGATGGAGGCAGAGTGTGGCTTGCTCATAGAGCTAGCTGTGCAATGCTTTCAGGTCTTGAGTCTTCGCTGATCTTCATTGTGCTGAGAGAGGCACAGCTGAGAACTTCTCCTGGTGTTCCTCCAGGTTCCCTCCTGCTGACTCGGGCTGAGGCCTGGCTGTCTCTGCTAGGTCATGCCACCACTGCTGATTCCTGCTTGCTATCCCGACTCTACTGAACTGGACTGCTGGTGTATCCGTGAAGTGTTTTCGAGTGGATCAAGCTGCCTTTTCAAACCTGTGAACTGAACTGCTGATTTCCAGACAACACATGCTCCAAATAATCATTTCTAAACAGATCCACTTACCCCATATCCTTTCTTTTCCACTACCTCTGGTGGGTGGTGAGCTAAAAGTGGGGTCAAAGCATTTAAGAACCATCATAAAAATAGGCATTGAAAAAAAACTAAAGTTACAGATACTCTTATTCAACCTAGGACCACCTGCCTAGGGGATGACACCACCCATAGTGGGCTGGGCCCTCCCATATCAATCATTAGTCAAGAAAATGGCTTACCGTGTTGTCTAAAGGCCAGTCTGAGGAGGCATTTTCACAACTGAGGAATCCTCTTCCCAGCTTACCTTAGCTGGTGTCAAGTTGACAAAAAGCCTAACCACCATTGGGGGCCTTCCTGGCAGGACCTGGGAAGGGGTGGCTTTTCTCTCTGACTTTCTACCCTATCACCTCCTCAGAGATGGCTGCTGCAGGCCTTACACCGTCTCCGGGTTGGCAAAAATTCCTGTGACAGGCGAACAGGCAGCTGGATGAGGAAGCTTCGGGTGCGCCTGACAGGCTGTCGGGTGGGGGTGCAGAGGGTGGCTCAGTGGAAGCAGGGCACCTTCGGCTATTAGTTGGGGAGTGTATTTAGCTCCCTGGATAGAAAGGGAACTGTCAGCGATGAATTGAGACCGAGATCGTGTGTGGGTTGCTGTTGCCGAATGTCTTGTCTGGCTTTCTGGATATTACTCGAGATAACGGTCTTAGAGTCTCAGTTGTAGGAGTCTGCCCTGCAGATGGATGACTGTGGATAGGGGTGTCCTCTGTGCTGGTGACAGTGGATGGGGTGTTCTCTGTGCTGGTGACAGTGGATGGGGTGTCCTCTGTGCTGGTGACAGTGGATGGGGTATCCTCTGTGCTGGTGACAGTGGATGGGGTATCCTCTG
>NC_034595.1:104706238-104718424 GCF_900095145.1 Mus pahari | reverse complement strand
TCCTCTGGGCTGGTGACAGTGGATGGGGTGTCCTCTGGGCTGGTGACAGTGGTTAGGGGTATCCTCTGGGTTAGTGACATTGGATTCCCCCAGAGCACCAGCCACTCATATCTTTTCCACAAGGCAGCGTTCAATCCTAATTTAGCTTGTTCTTTAAAACGCGGTCCTGACCAGATTTCAGATTTCCCGTCCTCTGACCTGCTAAGAGGCGAGCCTGGAGACCCCCTTTCCTCCCATACCAATGCCGTCTGTCAGGGGAGACACTTTGTGTCTGTTGCCTCCATAGCCCTCTGAAGCTTCATGCTTATCTCAGAGGCGACTGGTGCTGTCAGTAAGGAATCTTAGCAAGGTAATGGGTCTGTTCATTCCTCGTCTTTAGAAAGGAAGTGGGAGCCAAGAGGCTCTAAAGGGAATGGAGATGAGTGAGTGACAGACAAACCCATCTTAGAGTCAGTGAAGGAGGGCGGAGCCCACAGCGCCCTGTGAGCAGATGCCTCGCCTGTGCTACGGATGCTCAGGGGCCTCCATCCCGGTTGCATGCACAGTTGTGGTACAATGGCCCCAAACCCTCACCGACACAGCAGCACAGTGGTTCATCTGCCTGCTGGCTGGTGACTTGGGCCGGAGAGTTGCCAGGCCCTCAGGCTTCCTCATTTCCCAGATCCACAGAGACAGTCTCCAAGCTGAAGACAAATGCCCCCCAAGTGAGACAATCTCCATGCTGAAGACAAATGTCCCCAAGTGAGACAATCTCCATGCTGAAGACAAATGTCCCCAAGTGTCTTCTAGGGTGCCATTTGTGGTAGACAAGGTTTGGGGGTGTGAGGGCAGACAAAGGAAGGAGAGGCTGTGTAGGACCCACCTCCACCTCAGGAGAGAGTATTGTTGGAAAACAGGAAGGAGTAGAAGTCACCGCCTCTCAGGGACAGGCAGGGTGGGGGATAGTGGCAGCGTGTCCCCTCTTTTTCATTACAGCGGCCTTATTGAGATATAATTCACGCCGTAGCGTCTGCACATCTAAAATGCACACTTCATTGGCTTGTGGGACACTCACAGAGTTGTGTGACTGTCACCAGCATCCATTTCAGAACACTCTCATCACCCTCCAAGAAACCAGGCACCATTAGTAGCCACCCTCCATTTCTTCCCAGCTCATCCCCTGCCTCAGGCTCCACTCATCTAACTTGTCTCTGCGGGCCTGCCAGCCTGGACATCCCTGTCGACCTTCTGGCAGCTGTAATGAATTATGTAGCCAGGGTCGTTTGCAAACAGAAGCACCATACTGCGCTGGTTCTGACTGGTGGAAACCAAGACATGGCCTTTCTGCATCTGTCGAGGGCCATTCATGCCCAGGCTAACTTGTGACCTCCTCCCAAAAGAAGGAAAAAAAAACAATAATAAGAAAAAAAGTCCATTTGTGTTATCTATATGCTTGCTGGAGCATGGTTAAATTCTTAGTGGCCTGCCCCTTAAATAGAACTGTTGGGCTTACTTCTTAAGAGTCAAAAGGGCAAGGTTTTCTTAGGCCTCTTTTTAGAGAGTTTATACACTTTGTGTTTGTATCTCTGTCTCTCTGTCTCTCTCTGTCTCTGTCTCTGTGTGTATGTGTGTGTGTGTGTGTGTGTGTGTGTGTATGCATGTGCGCACACGTGCTCGCCTGATCATGCACACTTGAGTGTAGATGTCTTCTAAGGTCAGAAGGAGAACGCTAGACCTTTTGGAACTGGAATTCTACAGATGGTTGTGAGCCATCTGACGTTGGTGCTGGGAACCAGGCCCAGGTCCTCTGGGAGATGTGCTCTGAGCCGACCCAACTCTGCAGATTCACCAGGCCTCTTTAAAAACACACTAAACCCATCTGGGTGGGCAGGCCCTGGGACTGAACAGCCTCCCAAAGATTCTACCTCCTTGGTACCACGTCAGGGGGATGAACCTTGGAGGGGTGGGGTCGGTCGGGGGGGGGGGGAACGACACAGGGTTCTGATCACAGCATGTCACATAGCTGGAGTCATACGATTTGTGGCCTTCTGTTTACAAATGACAACAATTTCTTAGGCCAGAAATAAAAAAGTCCTAATCAGAAATGTATTGACATAAAAAAAATGAATAAATAAAACCAAGGTCTGAGGTGTTCCAAACAAGCAAGAAGACAGTTCTAGGGCTGGAGCAAGAGACTGGTGGCATCTGGGGTGCCACGTAGGGAAGCAGATCCAAAAGACCCTTTAGATAGGTCTGTGGGGCAATGGTGACTGTCTTAGGGTTTTACTGCTGTGAGCAGACACCACGACCAAGGTAGTCTTATAAGGACAATATTTAATTGGGGCTGGCTTACAGGTTCAGAAGTTCAGTCCATTATCATCAAGGCGGGAACATGGCAGCATCCAGGCAGGCATGGGACAGGAGGAGCTGAGAGTTCTACATCTTCATCTGAAGGCTGCTAGGAGAAGACTGGCTTCCAGGCAGCTAGGATGAGGGTCTTAAAGCTCATGCTCACAGTGACACACCTACTCCAGCAGGGCCACACCTTCTAATAGTGACACTCCCTGGGCTAAGCATCTACTAATATACTACTATCAGAGAGAGAGAGAGAGAGAGAGAGAGAGAGAGAGAGAGAGAGAGAGAGAGAGAGAGAGAGAGAGAGAGAGAAACACTAAAAAGTTCCCAAAGAAGGTCAGCTATGCGGTAACCAGAGAAATGACCAACAAGAAACGGACAGAGGTGATTCTGACCGCGTGGCTGGCTGGGAGGAGAGGGAAAGCAGGCATTGCCAGAGATTTAAGGGACAGTTGTTCCCGTGCTTTGTGTGGTGGGTCCCTACCTGCTAGAGCAGCTCAGCAGTCATTCGGGGAAGATGTTCCTCTTCATGCCACACTCCCTAGACCTGTAGCAGAGTCTTCTTCCTCCATGCTGGAAACACTTCAGCCCTCCTGCAGGATGCTGGCTGTGGCCCCAAAGATGTTCACTAGAACCCATGGTGGGAGAAAAGGTCATGTTGGAATTAAGAGTCCTTTAGAACATACATCTATGACATGGACCCTTGTGAGCCATGGGCATGATGGTTAATATTGTCAACTGGACAGCATCCAGAGTCACGTGGGAAACATCCCTAGGCTTGTCTGTGTGGGGTTTCTCAGCTGGGTTATGTGAGGTGAAATTGGACAGCCGAGAAACACTGTGGGCTTGAGTCTTGAATGTGGTGTGTGTGTGGACATTGTGGGCTGGAGTCTCGTACTTAATGGAAGGAGAATGGTAGTTGCCTCCTTGTGTGACCAGCTACCTCCCGCCCCTGTCATCACCTTGACCGTCCCACTGTCACGCTCTGTCCCCTCACACTGGAGCCAGAACAAGCCCTCGGGCTGCCTTGGTCAGGAGTTTCACCTCAGCCAACCAGAAAGTAACCACATAGAGATCCAGCCGTGGTGGCCTGAGGGGATGGCTCAAGAGCGGGGGTGATGAGCAAGAAGAGGTTGGGGGGGCTTTCCCACTCAGCTCCATCCACCCACCCAGCCTGGCTGCGTGTTGTGTTGCAGAGGAGCAACCTGTGACCAGCAGGAACACTTCTCAGCTCCGAGGCCTTCCTCAGCTCCGGGATCCCTGGCTGCACATGCTGAGCCTCTGTGAGGACTCACTTCCACTGTCTCCTGACTGGACCCACAAGCCCTCAGGCAATCTCCTTCATGGGTTTTCTCTGAGGACAACAGGATCCCAACCTTCAAAGGCAGATCAAAGTCCTCATGATAGAAGGCCACCATATTGGCGAAAGGGTTGTCTACTGTCTGGGGAGTGGAAGCCTGGAAGGGGGTCCAAAATCCTGCTCCGGATTACCCATCCCAGGTCTGGGGCCCCATTCCCCACCTGCCTCTGGAACCTCATTCCCCTAATCTCTGGGATTCTGTCTCTCATTCAACTTATAGTCTGTACACACAGGTGGGCACTGTTCCTGGCATGCGAAATGAACCATCTGCTGGCTCATTCTTACCGCCAGCAGGCTTGCCTGGCGACAGTCACTAGCAGTGTGGTGGGAAGAGCTGCAGACTCCTGATGTCTGGAGCCGAGCCTCCAGGCCCACTGACATGATTTACACGGCTAATGGGATCTCAGGAATGTATTAGGATAGGGATCGTTTTTTGGGCAGATGACTATGTGGCCGGTATTGTCGCAGGATATTTGAGCCTGTTTCTAGTTAGGCTGTGACTCAGCCCTGAGGACACACCTTTGATTCCCCCATGGTTGGAGTACAGACTCATCCTTAGAATCTTTAAACACAAACAATGCGGGTAGAGTTAGCAGCCATGTTTAAAAGGGATGTCCAATTGAGTGGCTGAAAAGGTGATGAATCAGAGCAAGATTTGCCAGAGTAGCATCTGCCCAACTCTCAGGAGAACAGAGAGAGGAAAGGGAAGTTGCCTAAGGGAGAGACAGCACTGGAAGGAGAGAGTACAGTCCAGGAATACAACAGAGTTTGTGGAGAGCAATGCTCTACAGTTGAGGGGGAGTGTGGAGCAGCACAGAGAGGGAGGAGGAGGCGGTGTTAGCAGGGGAGTTGTACAGAGACACTGGAGAGAGAACAAGCTGGACACAGGAAAAGAGAATGAGCAAGAGCATGAGAAGGAGCCAGAAGACAAGAACAGATTGCTAGAGTCAGCTGGAGGCCAAGCAGAGCAGCCAAGTGGCAGAGAAGGAAGTCAGTTTGAATCAGTCGGCTGGGAGAGGAGTTTCAGTCAGAACAGCTGAGTTGAACCAGCCAGCCAGAGTTCAGAAAGAGCTAGACAGGGTGAGCGTATTCAGCAGCAAGTCTCAGAGGCTGAAAACATTCTCGACCTAGGTTAGATTGTACGGAACTTCCAGGACTAGGCCTAGGTCAGCAGACAGAGGCAGTGAGCCTCCCAGCTGACAGCTACCACAGGAGAAGGAAAGCTATTTTACACAGTATGACCACAGGGTCCTTAGAAGGAGGCACAGGAGATGGAGTCCAGAAGGAAGAGGGTAGGGTGAATCACTGTGAAGATGGAGGCGGGACTGCACACTTCAATGCTGGGTCTCAGTCTCACGGGTGCACTCTCCAAAGCTCCAGAAATGTTCCCCGCCTCTGAGCTCCAGCTGTGCCTTCTGGGTCAGGTGGGCAAGCCAGATGCTTCCTCTGTAGTATACAGTCCAGTCACCCATGTGGGTAACTGGGGGACTGCCACTCAGGGACCTGGTAGGCTTATCTTTGAGGTAGCTTCTCAATATGTAGACCTGACTGGCCTGAAACTTGATTATGTAGACCAGACTGGCCTTCAGAACCTCCCTCTGTCTGCCGAGCGCCAGGACTGAAAGCATGCACCCTTTGAAGACTTTCGCTTCGAGTCCTTGGGGGGAGGAAGCAGATTGTAGAAATATTTGCCTTACCCAGGTCCTGCCAGATGCTCTCTCAGAGGGCAGTGGCTCCCCAGCACCCAGTTAGTCACATGACTTCCCCGTTGACTGTTAGGAAAGGTGGAGTGGGGTGACTTAGTTGCTCACATGGCCCTCCATTCTATTTTTGATCTCTGAAGTGCTTCAAGCAGAAATGTGCGAGGGCGGTCCCTCATGAAAATATTCCTCCCCTCCCCCAATGCCTTTTTCTACTCTCTTTGCTTGCCATGGTCCCAGGGTCAGGCAGTCCCAGACTCCTATGGCAAGACAGATGCAGAGAGAACTCAGTAAGAGATTTACATGTGTAAACACCTGCATTTCTGTGAGCAAGCATGTATACATGTGTGTGTACATTTATGTGTGTTAGCATGACCCATGAACAAATGTGTACATGCACATACCTGTATAAGAATTCCCACATGTATGTATAGATGCACATGTGTGTAAATATCTGGCACTGCTGGAGGAAGGCTAGTGCCTTCCCTCCTCTTGGATCCTGGCTTTTAAAGCTGTAACACAGACAGTGCCAGAGTCCAATTCTCCTGGCAGGGCTGATCTCCCCAGTGTATCGTTTCCCCACTGGCATGGCTATGACACTGGGTATGAGCTGTCACCGCCTCTGAAGTCCACGGTGTCCTTATCCCAGCTAAGGAACCTTTAGGGTCGTAGACCTACTGTGATTATTCAGGGCTGTAGAGAGGATGACTTATCTCAGGTTACCATGAAAGCAAGCGGTATTCATCTTCTGCTTCCTGCTGGATCCAAGATACATGGGTGCTGTTTTCACAGTTCATGGTTCAGGGAAATTTACATTTAATTCCTTTTAGTGAATAGGATAGCAGCACAGAGCCAGGGAATGCTTGTGTAATGCAACCACTAAATTATTTAAACATTTAAACAAAGTATTCTGCATCCGCAACATCTGACCACAGGCTCCCAGGTCAGTGAAGGGTTAGCCAGAATCATCGGGGACAGTGTTATAAAGTAGGTCAACAGATAGCCCATTACTTAATGCTCCGTGGATGGGTGGCTGTGCAAACAGGCTTCTCTCTAGAGTCTGTGAGCACATGTGATGAGGCTCTACCCACCCGGGCCAACTGCCAACAACATATCAAAACCAATCCCTTGCCACCAAGCACAGAAGCAGGCATTCACGGTTGTGGGCTCTGTGTGTCCAAATGACTTGCTGAGCCGATAGAGAAATGTGTAGCTGGGCTATCCTTGGACCTGCTGAGCTGATGGAGAAGTGTGTAGCTGGGCTATCCTTGGACCTGAGGCCGCTTAGCTAAACCTCTTGTTTGGTGCTAGGAGACGTCTTAGCACACAGGGTCTGCCTGGGAAGTAGGAGGAAGGAAGAAGGACTTGCACTTCACAAGGTGAGGACACACACGTGTCACTGGAGCAGCTAGCTGCCCGTGGATAAACTGGTTTTGTTTTTGTTTTTGTTTTTGTTTTTGTCAGTTGCCAGGTGTGTAAACTTGGACCAGTGTCAATTAATGTAAACCTGGGTTCCCCACTTATGATAAGTATGCCTAGGTCAGGATGTGTGCTAGGATAAATGAATGCACTTTTAATTGGTGCACACACCTAGTGAAGAACCCAGTTATTACACTGTCATCAGCACCACCACTGCTGTCATCACCACTGTCATAACCATGACTACCACAACCATCACCATCAGCACCATCAGTATCCACAATCACCACCATCACCACCATCAGCATCACCACCATCAGCATCACAACGATGCACTGCCTGGCTTAGCAGTTGCTGTGGAGAGATTTAATCAAGTATAAGCATCAGAACTGAAAGGCTCTCTGGATACCCCGGGAAATAATACAGAAAATGTTATTTCTGTTATTATCTGCCAGTATTGTCTCTGTTCCAGGTGCACAGTGCTGAAGCACAGAGAGGCTATGTGCTCTACCCATCCGCACACAGAGGAGCCAGAACGCTGAACTGGCAAATCTTGATCAAACTCTTGTACCCAAACCGATTAATTCTTAAATAAGGCTAACTTTTTAGGGAGGCGAAAGCAGGCCCGAGCGTCAGTGAAATGAGATTTCATGGGCACTGTGTATGGACAGGATCTAAAACAGGGAGCAAGTTGGGTGAGATATCGTAAAACATGCTCCCAGATTGATAAACAGAGACTGGGGGAGAGGCGTGGCCAGGGTGAGAAACAGACAATCCTGAGACTTCAGCTGTGGATACAATGTTTCCAGGCAGGGTGGGCTGGTGGTCATCAACCAATGTGCTAATGAGGGGAGCAAGCAGGGCCTCTCTTTCTCTAACCCTGTTATCTCCCTTTGTCTCCCAGCGAGCAGCAGGACAGGACTTCAGTGTGGCCATGTACAGGAAACGCACCACAGTACCGCAAAAGGACCAAGATGCTCGTTTTGTGTCAGGATGACAGATGCTTCAATTAGCAGACAGGGCCGTTTCTCCCCAAAATAGATAAAGATGAAATTTTTATAAGATCATGCTGTTTGCGTGGATGGTGCCGCTCTGTTCGAAGCTGTCGTTATGATGTACATTAAAATAAAAAACTCCCTTTTTGGTGGTGGCTAACCATCCCGATAATCATTCTGTGATTCGGAGCCACAGATCGTCAAAGCCCTGCTTCCCTGGTTGGGGATGTCACCGGATGCAAGCAGCTCTCTGACATCCAGTTTCCAGAGAGAAACAGGGAGGCGGGTTTTGAAGTTGTCATTTGGCAGAGGTTCGGGGAGGTGTTTTTTGATAAACTAAAATTTCCTTTAGTTAAAATTTGTCTGGCCCAAATACTTTGGTTTTGTGTGCCTGGTGTGAGGGAATCCTGACCTCTGCTTAGCGGATCAAGATGCAGCCGCAGGGCTCCACACTGGCTCCTGATGGCAGGAGGGTCCCATTGCCTCATCACAGTGGGGACTTACCATGACAAAGGCTGGATCTCATTGCGAATCCTTCCTCTGCTATCCACATAAAGTTTTTCCTTCTCCAAACGAGATGAGAACACACTGCTTTATAACTAAAACCCACAGTAGGTCTGTGAAAGTGTTCAGAACGATGTAACTGATCCCAGGTTCCAGAAAGGCCATGAGCGCAGACAATGGAGAGCTTCCAAAAATGCAGAGAATCTCAGATGAAATCTGGCTCGTTCAGGAGACAGACAGTCAGAGGGAGAGCGGGGAGGGAGGGAAGGAGGGAGGGAAAGAGAGGAGAGGAGGTGGGGAGAGAAATAGAGAATGGAAGAGAGAGAGAGAGAGAGAGAGAGAGAGAGAGAGAGAGAGAGAGAGAGAGAAAGGGAACAAGAAGAGAGGTGGGGAGAGGAAGACGGAGGAAAGGGAAGCTACTAGAGAGACAGACAGGGACAGAGAGACAGAGTGAGACAGACAGACAGACAGACAGACAGACAGACAGACAGAAACAGAGAGATACACACAGGGACACCCAGGAGACAGCTAGGGCCTCCCGTTGTGCTCTGGTGGGCCAGGGCTGTGACTGACTCTCGTTCAAGGCTGGCACTGGGCCGTGAGTTCATGACTGGAGTTTGGACCCTTTCAATGCCAGGCAGAGGGCCATCTCACCCTCCGCAGCCCCAGCGCTCCAATAGGCCTAGGTCTGCAGGGGGTGGGCTGCTGGTGTCCACGAAGAGCTGGGGCTTCTCTGTGCATTTGGACCCCAAACTTTCATCACGCACATGATTCTTTGTGTGAAAATCACATACATGCATCCCTAGCAGGGAACGTATCTAACATGAGAATCATGTGAGGCTCCTGGTGGAGAATCTGTTCAGTTGCTGGTGGGCATTCCTCATTCTGATGTGCAGTGCCTTGCCCACAACATGTCACTTGTTTCTGAGAAGCCCCCTCCCTGCCTCTGAGCATCCCCTCAAACTCCTGCCTGTTCCCCCCAGAGAGCTGGGATTACAGGCATGTGCCTCCCCTCAGCACCCAGTTTCAGGAGCTCATTTCTCAAGAGTCACGAGGAAATAACGGAAGGGGAGAGAACACCTTTTTATCTGGTCAAGTTCTGAAATTAATAGCTGTTTTAAGCTGTTTTCCTTCCCTCGGTGCCAAGATTCCGCCTCTTTCTCCTCTCGCATCTGCGGAGTCCTGACATGGAAGACGACGCTCCTAAACAAAAGGCTTTTAATAAAGGAGATTCATCACCCCGGGCTTCTATGCAGACTGTCAGGCCCCTGTGTGCTACGGAGGGGGTGGTGCAGGGTTTTGCAAAAGTGCTTTCACAGGAGACTCGAAAAGATAATTAGAGCCCTGAGTCGGGAGACAATAGGCAGAGACACCAACAGGAAGGAGGCAAGGGGGGTTGAAGGCTGGGAGTGGGGAGGGCTGGCCCCGTGTCACCAGTCCTGAATGGGAGATAAAAGCTGAGGGCTCTCACCTGTCTGCCTGCTGCACCTGCTGCTCTGAGGGGAGGGACTGATGGAGCCTCTCCCACACCCACATTCCTAGAGAGCAGCTCACCCACTCTCTGCAGGGCCTCCTCCTGTCTGCAAGATAGGAAGGACAAGCTGCTAGAAGCAGCAGAAGGAGAAAGCCCAGGTCCTCAGAAAAGCAGAGCCACTTCCTCAGGACTCACAGCCACACAAGGCAGGGGGGTGTGGCAAGGAGGGAGGGATCATCTTTGCCGGAGGGGTCTGAAATCTACCCTGAAGGTTTCTTTTTAATCTTTATTTTCCATGTCCAAGATGTGGGTAGCCAGCCACAAATCAGGATGAAGGCTGGGACGTTCTGAAAACATACGGCAAGCCAAGTCCTATGAAGCAGACGGCCTATGAAACCTTCTTCCCTAAGCTCAACAACCCGGCATCCAGGTGGACAGCTGAGTCTGTATGGAGGCCAAGCTGTCTGTGGAAAGGCGGCTCTGCTCTGTGTCCAGCATGGCTTCTGTGTGAGTCCTGGTCTCTGCTAGGAGAATGATGGCATTCTGGGAGTGACTCCTTGTGCTGGTGATGAGGGCACAGGACACTCTGCCTTACCCCCACAAGATCTGGGGAAGGTACTGGGACACCCCATATAGAAGACAGAGGACTTGGAGCCCCACTGAGTGCATCAGGATTGGTGGGAGACCCACTGAGTGCATCATGATTTTGAGTGCATCATGATTTGTGGGAACTCCACTGACTGAGTACATCAGGATTTGTGGGAGATCCACTGAGTGCAAGAGGGTGGGTGGGAGCCCTACTGAGTGCATCAGGATTTGTGACAGCCCTACTGAGTGCAACAGTGTGGGTGGGAGCCCTACTGAGTGCAGCAGGATATTTAGGTCTTTGATCTCACATAACCTAGTTAGTGAGTCACCTCTGCACTGACCTTGAGCTTAAATGTCAGAGCAATGCAAGCCACTTCTTGCTCTTATTCTCCATGTGCATGGAAGGCATTCAGGACACTTCCTCTATCCTTTGGCATTTCCTCCTACTCTGCACTCCTCCTGTGGCAGTACAACTCATCCTGGCTCAATAAAACTCCCAGTATGATCATTAACTTGACCGAGGCAGGTCCTGCAGGAAAAGCTGAGAGTCACGAGCCATGGCATAAATTCTAAGAGAGGACCAGAGGCCCCTGAGGTCTTGGAGCTCCCAGAGAACAGCATCATCACATCCTCAGGTAGTGGACAGACAAACAAACAGCCAGAGTCACAGCCGGATGATCCATGAAGGCCTGAACAGGTGGGGCTGGGCTCTTGCTCCTGGGAGCACACTGCCTTCTGTCCATTTCTAGGGAAATGTTTGTAGAGGGACAAGACCTTCCCCAGTGCACGAGGACCAGCATCACCTCATAACTGTACTCCTAACCTGTTGCTGTCCCCAATATGGCTTATTCAGCTCTCTTGTAGACTCATGGTCTCTCGGTGTCCCACAGGGCCTCAGTGGTGGATGGGCTGGCTGAGATAGTCCCACATTGTACCCGGGACATGGAGCCTCCACCACCACCCTTGTTAACTGAGGCAAGGATGGCTTTGCCATAGCCAGTTCCACATTCTGTCCTTTGCCTCTCTAAGCTGGGCGTTTAGCAGTGTTTCCAAATGGCCACCATGCTTTGATTTATCCATGTGTGCCTACGAATCAAACCTAACGATATTCTATTTAATTTCCCTCTCTCAAATATCACGCACGATGCTTAATGTAAACCAATTACTACAATTTTGCTTTCTAAGAAATCAGGAAATGTAATCAAGGAGATGTGATTTGTTTGCTTCTCGTGAAATATTATGGCATGGTATCGACAGCAGAGGCAGGAGGTAGTCTGGGGAGGGTTGTGGACACGTGTGTGAGCATGCTCAGGGCTGTGAGGCATAGCTCAGCATGTATGTGAAGGTGTGTGTGCATGCATGTGTGCATGTGTGTGTGTGCAGGTCATGCATGTGCCTGTGCATGTATGTGCATGAACCTGCATGTGTGTGCGTGTGTATGTGTGTGCACACATGTGTGCCTACATATGTATGTAGGTACTTATGTGTGCATGCATGTCTGTGTACATGCATGTGAATATATGCAGGTGTGCATACATGCTTGTGCATTTATGTGTGTGCACATGTGTGCCTGCATATGTGTCTACATGTGTGTATGCCTGTATGTGCATGCATGTGTGTGTATGTGCATGCCCATGAATGTGTGTGTGTATGCATGTGCCTATACATGCATGTGTGTGTGCAAATGTGCCTGTGAGTGCATGTGTGTGTGTGTGTGCATGCATGTGAGTATGCATGCATGGGCATGTGTGTATGTGTGTGTGTGTGTGTGTGTGTGTGTGAGAGAGAGAGAGAGAGAGAGAGAGAGAAAGA